>NC_068995.1:25988010-25991776 GCF_001194135.2 Octopus bimaculoides
GATCTGAGGCCTCTGTGTTTGTTTGTGTATCTGTGGGGGCAGGGTTGGGTTAGTGTATGGTGGGATAGGGTGAGGGTTGGTGTCTGTAGGGGTAGGATGAGTTTGAGTGGGGTAGGGTGGGGTAGGGTGGGGGTAAACATAAACGGATTGGGTCCTTCTCTTTTTCTCTTACTTTTATTAATTGTCTTCCACTCATTCTCTGCTACTTCCTCCACTCGGTTTTCCTTCTTTTCTTCGTCGCAAGGCTCCTCCCAATGCATTTTTCATTGCAGGAGGTGGAGGTGCGATTTCTTTCCTGGCCGGAAAGACCATTGGTGCATATCCGGGACGGCAGAGGGCACTCTGCCCTTATGTGGCCTTTTTGGCCAAACTTGAAACAACGGGGCTTTCTACCATCCACCACAAACCTTAGTTTTATTTCGTCACCCACCATTATGGTGTTTACAATATTCTCCAAATCCTTCAGAGAGGCCTTGATGACCATCTCCAGTCCTTGCCCTTACCAGTTTCTATGCGGAATCCTTATAGCCTGGAGGATCACACTTCTATCCTCTATCCTGAGCAATATCACCATCACAAGCCAGGCAACATCGACTTCTGGAGGGATTTCTTCAACCCTTACCTTGATAGCGCACCTTCCAAAGTAAATTGGCAGAAGAACCACCTCGTCTGTCCTAATGGAGGTCACTGAGTGCTGCCTGGCTTTCTCTTCGGTTTGCAACCGCACCTCTACCGTTGTGTACTTCTTCCCTCTGGCAAGGTATGTAATGTCCTGCCAGATGGACTTTAATGCCATTTCCACCTGTTGCTTTGTTGTAACCTCAATTCTTTTAAACTTCAAATTGTACGCTTTGTACGCAAATGTCTTTAATGTCGTAGACCTTGTATCCTCGTTAGGGAGGGTTACCTTGACTTCGTGCCCCCCTCTCTTCTCATTATATCCTTGCACCCCTCCAACTCCCGCGTAATACAACAAATTCCTTCCTTGGGGACTCCGGCCACAGCCGCAAAATTTTTCTTTTCTTTACATTTTCATCACCTCCCTGCTTCCTTTCCATACTGTCAATACATTTTAACAGCTCCTCCTCCGGTGACTGTATGGCGGACGAACTTATACTTTCGTACTTCAGGCTCGAAAACAAATGTAGCGCTTCCTCCTTCAAGCAAGGGGAAAAGCGTTAACAATACTGCCGCACGGCAACAACACAAGGTGTTTTAACAACACACAAAAACAACAATGTTCAACATTAAATTAACAGTAACAGTAACAAGTAATGCATACGATTACCAATTCAACGAGAGGAGAGAGTGATGGAATCAATTGTATATTTTTAATTGACCCTCTAAACACAGAGGGGACGGTACAAGGACAGCACAAAGTGGGGAAAATAAAAACGAATGAAAAAAAGGATGGAATAAAATTAATGAAAGGGTGAAAAGATAGACATTCGAAACCCACATCCCAGTGACCTAATTGAAACTTTTTATCACTTTAAAAGTCCTTTTTACAGTTTATGAGAACAAATCATTAAAACTTACCGTTGCAGGTAACGCGTCGGTGTTGACTTCCATTTGCAGGGCCTTAATATTCTCTCCGAATGTCTCTTGAAGTCCACAATAGTGCTCTCTTTCAATGAGTCCACATTTCAGATGCGAGGGAAATCCCTTGGACGCAGGAATATCGATTCTTTCCTATCTCTTCTATCAACCCTTCTTTCGAGGCACTATACAAAATGCAACACTTTCCTCGGGGTGTGGTGGGGGATTTGAGGCTCATGTGTGTTTTCTGATGTATCTGTAGGGGCAGGGATGGGGTCAGTGTCTAGTGGGGCAGGGTGAGGATTGGTGTCTGTAGGGAAAGGATGGGGCAGAATGGGGCAGGGTGGAGGCAGGGTGGCGACATGGTGGCGGCAGGGTGGCGATATGGTGGCGACATGGTGGCGGCAGGATGGGGGTAGGGTGAGGGTTAACATCAACGGGTTGGTTCCTTCTCTTCGTTTTATCTTCCTTTTATTGACTGTCTTCTACTCATTCTCTGCTACTTGGTTTACCTTTTCTTCTTCGCAAGGGTCATCCTCACTCACTCACACTGCATTTGACGTCGCAGGAGGTGGAGGTGCGGTTTCTTTTCTGACCAGCAGGACCACGGGTGGCGGAGGGCACTCTGCTCTTCTGTGGCCTTTCAGGCCACACTTGCAGCAATGGGGCTTCCTGCCCTCCACCACAACCCTTAGTCTTATTTCATCAACCACCATTATGGTGTCTACAATACTCTCCGAACTTATACTTTCGTACTTCATGTCAATAATTCAGTGCTTCCCACTTCAAACAATAGGGGAAACGTTAACAATACTGCTGCAAAACAGCAAAACAAAGTGTTTTAACACAAAAACAACACATATTCAACAATAAATTCAACTGTAACGAAAATAAGCAATACGTACAATAATAATACCTTTATTATCCACGAGGGACAAGACAAAGAAGGGACAGTACAAAACATTACAAGAGGGGTGGAAAATCGAATGTAAAATGAAATGGAAATATAATGAAACGGAAAGATGGAGTGATTGTTACCTGGGCCCCAAAACTCTAGTAACATCATTGAAAATTCTTGGAAAACAAACATAAATATCAAAAAGTTATTTTTTCCTCACTTTGCTTGATGTTGCTACCAAGGGCCCGGGAACAGGGGGTGCAGCGGGTGCACCTGCACCCCCTAGAATTTTCAGGGGGTGCAAGATCAAAATTTGCACCCCCTACATAATCTTACCAGTTTCAGAAAAAAAGTGTCTAAAATCTATCGGTATAAAATGTTTATTTCGATCTCGTTTCAAAACAAAGAATAAATAAATAAATAAATAAGTGATGAAGCTGGCATAAAATTCCCTAGGGAGTTTAGGACCACTAATTTCTGAAGGAAAGTAGCGTCAAAATACAAAAAAGTAAGTGACAATAACAACAGTAGCAGCAGCAATAACAACAACAAAACCAGCATGTATGGTTAATTTTGAATATATAGCATTACTTGAATTATTGAAGACAGCTCCCACCCAGTTTCTGTCTGTCAATACTTCTCTCCATCTTTCAGAACCACTCCCAAATTCTTTGTAATTGGTGTTGCTAAAGATTTAAACATGGTTGAATGGATTCGACCGTTTGACCCCAGTCTAAAAATAAAACCCCTTCAAAATTCTTTCAGTACAAAACGACCATCCAATACCATTTGCTGCTTGACCATTGCCTGGGTAAGTGCTTTGTTTTTCTTGAGTCTTGATTCACCTTTTCATTAAATCTTTACTTTCCTTAGGAAATAGTTCACTTTTAGCGTTACTACTAACAAATCGTATCTTAAAGACGTAGTTTAGGCAGAATGCCTTATATATTGACGACTTTCATTTGTTTATCTTCCCTTAATTCTGTCATATTATTAATCAAAAGTCTTCCTGCGCATATATAAAATAGTATCTGCGTTATATGTGTTTCCGATGCTGTCCTGCTTTTTCGTTTTATATAGAAAACGTTGATTTAATTAGTTTGATAAGTGCCTCTGCACGAAACTCTCGAACCTTCAGTCACTATGTAACTTTCTCCGATCAATAAATCTATACTTATTGAGACTGACTCAACATAAGTTCTATTTTTCATGTTTGAACCACTACGCGTCTGATTAGAACCCAATAATGTTTGAAAATCGATTAAGGTTGTTCATCTTGTTTTCAATCTACGGAGAAATGGCTAAATTTGCCCTCTTTATAAATACACG
>NC_068995.1:25991876-25992928 GCF_001194135.2 Octopus bimaculoides
TTGAACTGCTAAGCCACCCTCCCTACTTTAGTGATTTGACCTCATCTTATCTATATCCCTACATATATAAAAAAAATACTCGGCTTGGAACCAATATCATAGTGATGATGTCTTATCAGCTGTTGAAAACTTGTTTAACTAACAGGATAGTTTCTTTTCCAAGGCAATCGAAGCAATGAATCGCTGAAAGAAGTATGTAGATATCTTTTCTGTTTGATTTTCACTTTTCAATTGCCTCAATTTTATTCCAATTTCAAAATTGTGTATTGTTCACATGAACTAAACCAACAGTATGTTTATCCAACATTTCACAAAACTTTATTAAAAGTTCCATCGTTGAACGTTTTAACATTGTAATGTTGTCACCTTGTATAAAATGCCAGCTTCCACATCCTGTTCTCTGATGGAGGGAAAATGATCAAACTTTAAACCTTTGTTACAGTTTTCTAAAGTTTTTCTGTAATAAGTGAATAGCATCAGATTCAACGGGAAAAATTACACCAATATATCAAATTTGAAAATTTTCGCTTAATTTTAAAATTTCAGAAGGTGAAATCAAGCAGAAAAGAAACTAATATTTAAAAATGAACTTCATTTGGTCACATTCTCTGAGAATATATTGGTCAGCCTGTTAACTTTCCAGTCGATCCTCATAATATAAGTTATTATTGAACATTTGTTTGTTTTGATACCCAAATTAGAAAACTTCACCTTGTTTGTAAAACTTTTGGGTACTACAGAAGTGTGAACCCGAGTTCTGGGAGCGCGCATGTCATAAATTTGTGCGTGCACGCGCTTCAGTTGTAAGTAGTCGATTTTAGCTCACAAGGCAAATGACGAGATGCGCAGATTCGCGCTACTTGCTGTAAAAGGAGCGGGGTTATCCATGTAATACAAAAAGAAAATTGCAGATAAGTTGAATATAAAAGTGAAAAATAATCATTGAATACTGAAAAAAAAAAAAACATTCATCTCCCCTAACTTTAAACCCTAACTCTAAACCTAACCCTAATCATAATCCCTAACCCTTAATAAAATATGGGAAAAGCTGG
>NC_068995.1:25994251-26009830 GCF_001194135.2 Octopus bimaculoides
GCGTTCGAGCCCGTCCGTTTTTGTGCGTTCGAGCCCGTCCGTTTTTGTGCGTTCGAGTCGGTCCGTTTTTGTGCGTTCAAGTCGATCCGTTTTTGCGTGTTCAAGTTTGAAATTTCTTGTTTTTAAGACTTTCTTTCTCTTCCTCCCATCCACCGCCCACTCTCCATCGCTTACCTCTGCTGATGTCATCTGTGCATTGTCCCCTGTCGCGTCCATCTCTCTCTCTCCTCTATCACTTCCTCCTGCCTTTCCCCCTTGTCGTCAGGGACTTCCTTTTCCATTACTGTCTATCACCCGCCTTCTGAACAACTTCTAGTGCTTCAGACTGCAGGGCCCGGGGGCACGTTTCTCTTATGTGCCCTTTCATGCCGCATCCGTAGGACCTTCGGACTCTGCACTGTACTATTACTATCAATTTTGAATCTTCTGGCAGGATGATGAAATTCGGCATTTCATCAATGTCCTCCGCTATGGTTTGAATTGTCGCTCTTATACTCTTGCCACACCAACTCTGGACACTTCTTTCCTCGAGTTCCATTAAAGTAACCTCCTCCTTTATCTTTGTGAATGCTGCTGCCAGGAGCCATTCTGGTTCAATTTCTGGGAGACAGCCTTCTATCGATATTTTAGTAGTATTTCTTCCCTCTTCTCAAATCTAACCGGTACGACAAACGCACGAGGATTAAACAAATTTACAAGGAGTTGCGAAACTCCCAAAAGTATTTTGTGCGAATTTTACGAGATACAAAATCGTAAAATTAAGATTTGTTGGCAGGTTTGCTCGAGCTGCAAAAACATCAACAACAACTGAAAGAACAACAACAACAATTACTATTATAGCAACAAATACTGCAATTAATGAATAATAAGTTGTCAAAACATTCTGAAAAGTTGTTCTCGCCAGATTATGCTGCAAACTCAATAACGGAATTTAAGTATGAACCAGACGAAGCAGTTATCTTCGAGGCGTACTATACGAACAGATCTTCAATAAAGGGTGCGAAGACTGGGACGACGATATGAAAACGCGTCTAATCCTAAGAAAACTGGCAGCAGGAGAACATGAGCATTATAGCAATTACGTACACCCGAAAAAATTCTGACAAACTTTAGAAATACAATGGACATATTGTGCAAATTTTTTAGCGAGAGAGCTCGTTGTTCAATACACGCTGGAAATGTTTGAACCTAGAAAAGAACGAGGAGTAATACATCACATATGCTGGTAGAGTTAACAGATAATATGAAAAGCTCAAACTGAATGGGTTAACGCCAGCTATGTTCAAGTACCTGATATTTACTCAGGGACTAACTGCAGAAAAAGACGCAGAAGTAAGAACAAGAATTCTTACTAAGCTGGAACAAAACCAAGCTGTAACCTTACAAGTGTCAGAAGAGTTTGAAAAAATAGTAAATTTAAGGCACGACACAGAGAAAATTGAACATAAAGATTGCTCCCTGGAGAAACAAATGCGAAACAAGCAGAATAGAAATCAAGTGTGTACTAAAACACATTACAAACAGGATGAAAGTCAGGAAACAAACCCATGTTTTGCTGAGAAAAAAACTGCCCATTTAAAAAAGCGTAATGTTTCCGCTATGGAAAAACTGGACATGTAAAAGCGCACTGTAAAACCAAGATGACAAAACGTTGGAACAAAGAAAAAGTAAACAAAATGTCATCGAAAGAAAATGGTAATGTGACAGAGAAGAAATTCGTAAATGTGACAATTGAAAATATAAGAGTAAAGATACAGTTAGACACAGGAAGTGATATTACCATTGAGAATGAAGAAACTTGGAAGTATGTTGGTAAGCCAAAATTAAGTAAATCTACAAAAGCAGCACACGGTGTTACCGGTTAAAGACTGTATTTTGTAGGTTAATTTGCATGTAATGTGATATATCGTGACCAAACGAAAACGATAAAAGTATGCCTTTAAAAAAAATCAGTTAATCTATTCGGCACACAGTGGATGGAACTGTTCAAATTGTAGAATACGCCCATAAGTGTTTTTTGTGGGAATATAGTCGGCTCAGTGGAAGGTTCAAATGTGGCTTAGGGATTGAAACGAAAAATAAAACATTTATTTCCAGATGATGTTATCGCGGACACTGCTGCACTAAAACAAAGGCAAACATTGTAGTAAAACAAAGTACAACACCTGTATTTAAATCAAGATGTAATGTAGCGTTCACGGCACCAGAACAAGTAAATAAGAAACTTGGAAGACTTGAAAGCCTTGGAATAATCAAGTTAACGGACCACTCAGATTCGGCAGCACCTACGGTCTACGTAAAAAACAGAAAAATAATAAGTTAAGAGTTTGTGCAGATTTTTCAACGGGGTTAAACGATTGCTAAATCTCACATAACTACCTATTGCCGAATCCTGGGGAAGTGTTCGCAAAATTGAATGGAGGGAAATTCTTCTCAAAATGAAACCTCTCAGAGGCATATTTACAAATCCAAGTAGAAGAATGCCCACACTTATTAGCCATTAATACACATTATGGCTTATTTAAATTTAAGCGGCTTCCCTTCGGTGTAAAAGTGGCCCCTTCCATATTTCAACAAGTAATGGATACAATGCCGGTGATTTTGCTATCGCCTATTTAGACGATATTTTAATAAAAAGCGAATCACAGGAACAACATTTAGAACACGTAAAATAAGTATTCGAAACGATAAGAGAATACGGTTTTAAATGAAGAAAATACGAGTTCTTTCTGAAAAGAATTAAATAATTGGGACAGATAATAGATAAAAGCGGATGGAAACCGGGTCCATCCAGAGCAACTGCGATAAAAAAAAGTATGCCCACGCTGAATAATGTGACTATGCTACAAGCATTTTTGGAATTTGTAAATTACTACCAAATTCATATCCCCAGTATACACAATGTAAGGGCCCCGATAAATGATTTGTTAAAGAAAAATGCATATTGGTGCTAGACTGATAAGTGCTAGAAGGCAGTTGACGAATTAAAAAACATCAAAACTATCGTTAAAGCATTTTAATCAGAAGCTACAGTTGCGAGTGATTACGGTGTAGGAGCAGTGCTTCTGCACAAATATGATGGGAATAAAAAGGCTATAGCCCATGCGTCACGATCGTTATTACCAGCAGAAAGGAACAATAGTCAAATAGAAAAGGAAGTGTTAGCAATCATACTCGGTGTAAAAAAAATCCATAGGTTTATTCATGGAAGTAGTTTCTATCTACAAACGGATCATCACCCACAACTGTCAATATACGGTTCTAAAAAAGGAATACCAACGCAGACACAGCGAATAGACTACAGCCATGGGGCACTACATTATTGAATTATGATTACAAGATGGAATGTATACCGTTAAAAAAACTAGGGCATGCGGATGGTTTGTCCTGACTGATACCGAAATACTGCAAGCTATGAAGATACGGTAATAGCAGCATTAAGATCAGGAGAAATAAAAAATGTAATGTGGAATGTGGTACGCGAATTACCGGTGACCCTTGAAGGCATAAAACGAAATGCGGAAAAGGACAAATTCATAACAGAAATGAAAAGAATATTGTGGACAGGAAAAGTAAATAGGAAAAAGAACGGTGCGAAACGAAACCTAGACGTTAACCTATACTTAATTTGTGATGGTGTACGCACAAAGAGTAGTAATACCTGAAACACTGCAAAATAAAGTGTTGAAGGAATTCCATGTTGGACATCCTTATATTTCGAGGATGCAGGCTTTAATGCGTAGCTACGTGTACTGGCCAAAAAGGGATAGAAAAATTGAAAGTTAAATGAAAGGTTGTCGAGGATGTGCCCGAGCAGCAAAATTACCGACGATAAAAAGTGAACCTTGACTAAAAGTAAATGTTCTCTGGTCGAGATTACACATCGATTCTGCTGGCCCCTTAAACTGTTCATACTACTTCGGGGTAGTAGATAGTTTCTCTAAATGGTCAGAAACGTATAAGTGTAAAAAGCCAACCTCCTTAACTACGACAAAATTTCTATACGAGCTGTTTGCGAAATTTGGCGTTCCAGACACGATAGTGTCTGACAATGGAACGCAATTTGTATCTTATGAGTTTAAAGAGTTTTGCAAAACATTCGCTACAGAACATGTAACTACAGTGCCATACCATCCCAGATCTAACGGACAAGCAGAATGCTTTGTCGATACATTTAAGAGAGTCTTAAAAAAGTCGAATAAGGAAGTCACGGATGGGGTAGCTCTACAACAATTCCTACACAAAGAGTATACTAGGTGATACCAAATCCAAATACACCAGCAGGTATGTCACCAGCAGAGCTGATGTTTGCGAGGAAAATAAAATCTGTTTTCGACAAATTGCTACCTGGCAAGAAAAGATAAAATGCAATGGATAGTACAGCGAGATATTTCAAAATTAGTGAAAACGTATTTGTTAGGGCATATCAGAACGGAAAACACAGTTGGGAAGATGGCGTGATTACCAAGCGCATAGGAAAATGCTGTACTTGGTAAAAGGAAAGAAAAGGGTTTACAAGAGATACATGAACCAACATAAAAAATTCGTTCAGAGCGAACCCAAGAGAATGGAAGAACCAATGGAATGGTTATATGATATTTTTCAAGTACCAACGCCACTAAAAATAAATGAATCCAAACGCACAAGCGAGAGAAAAAGAAAATGTATGGAGTTCCCTTAAGTGGATGCCAAAAGAAAAAATATTAAAATTGTAGCTGAATAAAAAAAACTCAAAAAAGGGAGGTAAGATGATGAAAAATTTATTGCTAATAAAAGAAATAAAATTACACTGCCTAAGAAAAAAACCTAAAAGAGGAGATGTTATGGGGATGATGATAATAATAATATTGGAACACCCCTCCCACGTGACGAGTGGCATGTGATAGTCGTTACAAATACTGTGACGTCGGAAAGTCGGTCATAGATAGTTGTGTTTTGCTTGTGTAACTAGCTATAGTGTTATGCCGGAGTGGGCATTATAACAGTCCGACGTAGATGTTCTAACAGTCCATTGTTAGTGCTGGGCCTCGGATACGATGATGGTGATGTCGTCCACATATGCCATAACTGACCTTCGAAATACGAGAACTCGCGGGGAGCTCCTCATACACGCCAATTTCCGCAGTAAAGGCTCGAGAGCCAACACATACAGCAGAGAGGAGAGGGGACATCTTTGCCAGATCGAGCGCTCGATGCAGAACGGCTCCAAAAGGAAACCGTTCACCCGAAAGAGCGATCATCCATCCACGGAAGGTCGGGCCAAACCCAGCCGCTTCGAGGACTGCAGTCAGGTACCGATGGTCAACCCTATCAAATTCTTTAGACTGATCTAAATGGCCCAAAGCCCATCCTTTACCAGGAATCCTATTAGCATCCTAAGGCGTAGCGTATAAGGTGGAGATTGTCGCAAATAGACCTGCCAGGGACGGCGCAAGCTTGCACCTCCCCACAAGTCCACCCACGACCTGCTCCAACCATTTTGCTAACACCTTCGCTAAAATCTTCAACTCTGCTTTAAGCAGAGAGACGGATCTAAAATTATCCATTACGTCCCCCTTGTTTGAGTCCTTTCTAAGCAGCACCACAACCCCTCGGTTCACAGATCCAGGTATGTACCTATTCTGTGCTAGTTGGTGTAGACTCCCAAACAAGCCTGGCATACTATAATATAGCTCGTAGGTATATCCAGTACCTGCGACTTGTCCCCGCCGCGATCCGATAATACCTCCTCCACCTCCGCAGCTGTGATCGGTCCCTCACAGCACTCTGCTTCCCGCCTCGAGAGACGCAGCATACCGGTGAGAAAGTCCGTGAGATCCTCTCTCCGCTCCAGCCCACCACCCGTACCGAATAGCTGGGAGAAGTGCTCATGAAACAACTTACACATCTACTCAGGTTCGTTTACCGAACGCTCCTTTTGATCCGTCAAAGACCTTTTTGCAGCATCATTGCCACGTTGGGCCTCTACCACATGGGTCACTCCAGCAGCGTTGATTCTCTCTTGTCCCATTGCACGTAACTTTGCTCTGACAATGCATCCCTCGTGTTTAGCCTCGAGGTGTTGGTTGGGCGCCAATCGCGCTGCTAAAATTCGAGACGCAGAGCCAGACCTCGATGCCTCCTCTAGGGCCGTAACTAAAGCCCTTTATTATCTACAAAGGGACCAAACAAAGAGGGGACAATACAGGACATTAGAAGTGGGGTTAGAAAATCAAATGAAAATGAATGATTATAAAAATGAGAAAGATGAAATGATGGTTACTCGGGCCCCACGACTAAAGTTGTCTCTGGGAGGGGTAACTTAAATTTTGTTCCCCTCTCTTTTCAATATTCCTTTGTATTTTATGAGCTCCTTCTGGTCGCAGTTCAAATTCTTGCGTGTAACACCAGCGGCTACTGCAAAGTTGGTCCTTTCTTCCTTTAATAATTCTTCGCCTGTTGTCCGACATTGCTTTCACAGTTTCCAAAGTTGGTTGACGCATTTTTCACACATCGGCTTGAACATGGTTCCAGGCTGGAACTGGAGACTTGTCCATTCTTACAATAACTGGGCGTAAATACCCCACAAAAATTATATTTTCCTCCTTCTCACAACAGGGGAAAACGTTAGCAAAATCTGCCGTAATCAGAAAACGGAGTGTTTGAAAAACAGAACAGTTCAGCAAAACAATATAACCAAAAACAATATACAATATGCACTGACCATTATACGTCGAGAAACCAACACAAAATGATGGGATCGATTGTGATTTCTTTATTACCCACCAGAGGCTAAACGAAAAGAGACAATACAAGGATGGACAAGCATATAATTGGGTGGGGTGGAAATAAAAATGAATGAAATAGATGGTTATGAATAATGGAAGATGGAATGCAGGCCACACGACCCCACAATCTGAGAGACCTCATTTTAACACACTTTTAACACACTTTTTAAAACATTAATTATTTACAGTTAAAAGTTCTCAAGTTCAAATATGATAAAAGGCCACCGTTGGTGGTAACTTACTTATATCAATCTCTTTCTCCAAGTCCACAATGTCCGTCCTGTATTTTTTCTTCAGTGAAATCCGATCTTCGTCACTCACTATAGCGCATTCGACGTAATCAGGCCATCCTTCACACTCTGATACATCCACCGACGCTGGAGAGTTTATCTCCTCTCTTAACCGATTGTAATATAAAATGCTATACATTTTTTCTCTTTTTGTGGTGGGGATTGGGAAATTTCGGGTTCATGTATATGGGTAGAGATGAGTCACGGCATGCTGCCTGGCCACAGCCTCTGATGCAAACCGCACCTCCACTGTTGCAAATTTCCTTCCTCTAGTGAAGTATTTTACTTCCTTCCATATGGGCCTCAGAACTCTTTCAACTTTTGACTTGGTTGCGACTTTTATTCGTTGGTGTTTCACACTTTAAGTTCTACACAGTATAGTTCTTCTTGTAACTTCTTCCGTAGTCTCACTGGGAGGGGAAACCTTTACGTCGTTCCCCTCCCTTTCAACCATTTCTTTGAACCTGTTTAAGTCTCCTAGGCATACATCTTCCTCCTTAAAACAAGTGGGGAAAGCGCCAACAAGACCGCTGTAAGCAGCAAGACAAGGTGTCGTTAGACACAAAATAGCAAATTAACAGTATAAACAATTTAACTTACGATACGATTCAAGTAGGCAAACAATCAAAAGAGAGATGGGTTCGATTGTTTTTTTCCCCGTTATATAGTAAAAAAAAAACCGGACAAGTTCACATAAAACTCATGCATACCATGTGACTGGCGGTTTTTAATTATTTAAACAAATGTACAGCATTTGTTATATATTTATTAGAAGTTCAATACACGACAGATGATGATGATGGCTTCTTTTATTTGCCATCAGGGCGAAGGATGAGCCAAACATAACGTGTTGGGTTTTACATATAGGGAAATGATAAAAAATATTTAAAGTAAAAACAGAAAGTATGCACAGTATACAACAAAACAAGGAAGGGAAGTATACATAGTATACAACAGTGAAAGAAAAGAAGAAGGAAAGAAAAAGGATAATAGTAATGTGGTTATCCAAGAGATAATCAAGTAACGACGCCGTCCAAGATCTCCCTGAACACCAAGAGCAAGTGTCCTCTCCAATTATTTTTCTCCGACTAACAAGTCTACACTTAGAGCGGTACCATTCATTCTTGCCATTTTCGCAACTTTCATCCGCCTTTCAATCAATTCATTCTAGGACAACATCTCCCTCTCCACCTTCACTTTCCTTTTCAAGTAAAACTTGACAAAATTGATGAGGGCTCTACCAAAGAGGAATGTCTCTGTCGTCATGCCTTTCAATCTCTGTCCTCGTGCCTTCCCGTCTCGTCCACCAGGCAAGAGAAAACTGCCATACCAGCCCGATTTAAAGAGGGTGGTGAGGCAATCATCACTATGGATTCAGCTGAAAGATGGATCCGTCCCACACGCGACAGCAGCTGTTAGACACAACACCACAAGTCAGCAATGCCCGGACACTGAACGAGTGCATGTAAGACGGTTTCGCCGCACACCTCGGAAAAGCCCGTCTGACAGCACATCCTTACCTGCAGATTTTATCATGAATCAGCAGCGACCCCGGCAGTACTGCCAGGCCAAAGACATCCAAAAATTATCCAAGGTAGTCCCCGACCCGAAAGTCCTCCCGAACAGACTAGCGAGTTCGTTTTTGTTGATGCCCAAGGTCTCCACGAGGACGTTGCCGCATTTCACAGCCACTAATCCTCTATGTGTTGCTAAAGGAGAACATTCACCGATCCCATTGCCCGACTGGTAGGGGACTCTGAGCGCCAGACGACATTTTAGGTGCCAGGCGCCCAAGTCTGGGTCTATCCTTCAACCAGGACAGCAGCTCCGTCAAAGAGACGAGCTGCGAAAAGACGTGCCTCACAAACGGAGCCCACACATGTTCACCCTCCAGAAATCTGGTTTGCACACGTTTTCGCTTCCCCGACCAGACTATCGATGACAAGCGCAGACCTTTTCGCTAACACCTTGGCCAAAATCTTAGACTCTATGTTTAGCAGCGTTGTGGGCCGAAAATTCCCTAGAACTTCCCCCATTGCTGGTATCCTCCTCAGCAGGCTTACCACATACTCACTAATAGCACTAGGAATCCTCCTGTTATGCTGCCAGTTACGGTTGACGTCTGCCAAGAGGCCGTCAAACAAATCTGGCACGAACACATAGAATTCATAGGGCAAACCATCCGAACCGAGCGATTTGCGACTTGCGAAATTGCTCCTCGCCTCCCGTATTTCAGTGGCCGTTATGGGCTTTTCGCAGAACCTCGTGTCAGTTGCCGAGAGCCGCGACAGGCCGTCCAGCTACGAACTCAATCCGCTACTGTTGTCAACCCATCACCCTCCCCAAACAGCCGCGCGAAGTGCAGCTGGAAAACCGTACACATTTGTTCATAACCAGTACCATGCGCCTGTCCCGAGGCCTGGTCATGGTTGTGTTGCCACGTCGCGTTTCCACCGTTCGGGCTAACGGATGGCTTTAGTTCCTTTGAGTTTGAGCATGCAGGCCTTAGCTCTGACAACGCAGCTTCTGTGTTTCGCGTCGAAGAAATGGTCAGGTGCCATTCTCGCCGCTAGCAAGTTTATCGCGACACCTTTACTAATCACCTCTTCTAGTTTGCTAACTTCTCTCTTTAATTTATTTATTTCTAAAGTTGGCTCTTTGCTAATCACTAACCAGTCCCTATAGTCTTCACGTGTCATCTGAAAGTTTCTGAGCAAGTTTTCGCAGCTTTTGCACCTCCTTCCGTGCATTCAAAATACTATTCATGTCTCCCACTTGTAATATAGTGCGAAACGTTCCTAAGAATGTTTCTAGACGCCTGAAAAAATCTGGCCTTCCAGACCCTTTCGAGGCAAAAACGGACAGTTGTCTGAAGGTACCACTTTTGCTGCCACTCACGTCCAGACCACTGCCTTGCCGTCCAGGTTCAAGAACATTGTCCATACTTGGAGATCTAAGGATTTCCGGAATAGCATTGCTACACCGTCACCCACTCTTGATAGATCACAAGGTGAGCATATCTCGTAGTCTTCGAAAATTGATGCTAGAGCATGCTTTCCGAAAATTCTTTTTTGACTAATGGCAGCCACATCTAAACCATGCAACCTGAGATCGTTGAACAAATGACCTTGTTTCCAAGCTAACCCCACTCCACGCACATTCACACACCCTATTCTCAGCGCAATCATGCTAGTCGGAGAAAGAAAAAGTGGAGATCAATCCCCTTGATTTTCGAGAAACCCAGATGTTTCGTATCTCTACTGACAAATGTTTTCTAAGAGTCCCTTCTAAAAGCCTTTTGTCTGTTGTTTTCTTTAAAATTCCAACACTAGCTGGGAATTTTTCAAGAATCGCTTTATATAAACGTCTGAGAACAATTTATTATTAGTCCGTCATTCGCGGGGTTTGCAGATGAAATCTTCAGATTCCTTTCTCCGTCTCGATTTTGTTTTTATTTTGACTTACGTAATCCACCAATTCACTGTTACTTTTGTTCACAACGATGAAGTTGATGGATACAATTTGCGTACAGTTGGAAATATTTTGTTGTTTTTGCAGTTCCATTATTGGTTGTTTCTGTGTCTTCTTGTTATTGTCACTGATGTTGCTGTTTTTTGTTCTTGAAGCGGTTGTGAACTGGGCTGCAGTTGTGGTTCATGTGTTTGCTATTGCTGTATTTTTGGGATAGGGCTATGTAACATCCTCTTCTTTCGCCTGCCCCTTTCTGTGATTGTTATCTATGTTTCGACCTATCATTCTTTTTCCATGTCATTGTTAAGGAGAAGCTTACTTTTCCGAGGGAGTAAAGCCCCTTCGTTGTCTCGGTTTAGCACTCTCACTAGACTTCGTGTGTGTAGTGTTGGCAGCAGTGGGTGGTTTGTCTTCTTTGTTTGGGAGCAGAAAACCTTTAAGCGAGTCACAGATCCAGATATATGGCATCTTGGTTTTCTACCCTCCACTATCACTGACAAGTGAATGTCATCGTGGAGGTCTATCAGGCCAGGTATTTCGTTAATATATTTGGTTAGATTGTATGATCAATTCCATACCTATACCTGGCCAGTTCTGTTGAGATATTTTCTTTACCTCCAAGATAGTCACCTCTTCCTCTATACCCACCAAGACGGCCGCCACCAACCAGATGATGGGTATTTCTGGCGACACGTTTATCACCCTAACTTTAGCAAAGTGTTGGCCACGATAACTGGGGATAAAGAAAAGTTCATTCCTCAATGACATCACGAAATGCAACCTGGTTTCTTACCAAATTGCACTTCAATGGTGCCAAACTTTTATCCTCAAGTGATAAGGGTCTTGTGTTCCTACATGCTCCCGAGGTATTTCTGAATTTGGTCCGCAGTAGCGTTTTCCACCCGGTGCAATTTTGCTCCACTGCAGTGGTATGTAACAGTTGCTTTTTATCACCTCGGGTGGAAGGCTGAAAGCTACTCTTTTCCCATTTTTTAAACAGTTTGTCTCGCGAGTTTTAAATATTCATTTTAGCGGAAATCCCCATTTCAACATTTCTTGTCGTGGTTATAGCGACTGTAACGACTGTAGCAGAGCCGACGGTGGCGGTAACGGAAGCGGTGATGGTGTTTGTGTCACTCAAAATTTTCTGTTTTTTTTCCTTCGTTATCGGTATTGTAGCTGTTGTTGTTATTGCTGTTGCTGCTGCTGTTGTTGTTGTTGTTGTTGTTGTTCTTGTTGTTCTTGTTGTTCTTGTTTTTGGTGGTGGTGGTGGTGGCGGCGGCGGCGGCGGCGGCGGCGGCGATACTGCTATTGTCGTCATTGTTGTTGTTGTTGTTGTTGGTGGTGGTGGTGGTGTTACAGCTGCTGCAGTTGTTGGTGACATTGTCGAATGTGTTGTTGAATTGCTGATTTGCTGAACAGTCAACTGTCTTGAAGCTGCTAACAGACAAAAGGGTACGACATTCAGCGTTTGTTTTCGCTGGCATGCGTGAGACGTCATTAGTTGCAGTCAACACTATGCTAGTAACCTCTTGTTTTGGGGACATGGAACGCACCCATCATCGAACATTAGAATTCTTTCTTTGTCATCTTTCAAAATATTTGGAACAAATCAAAATATTTGCTTTTTTAATACAGTTCAAAAATATTGATGTTCCCTGCCCACTTCCCTGCAAAACAGGTTATGTCTTTAAACAAAAATACTACCAGCGCAATCAAGGCAATGTTAAAAACAAGGCTGTACCAATAAAAATGAATTCACAGAACCTTAACAGGCCGAAAAGATTGAAAGCCCCCTTACGACTTACGGAGCTTCAAGTTTCTATATCTTCCCAGTATGGCAGGAATAACAACAACAATAATAATAATAATAATAATAATAATAATAATAATAATAATAATAATGATAATAATAATAATAATAATGTACCCTGATGGTTTTTGATCTTAACTGATGGGAAGTGTTATCATGTACATTGTTTCGTCTTGGTATAAAAGATGGGCTACAGATTTGCTTGTCAGTTGTTTGACCTTAACCAGTTGAGCATGTCCCTTGATGGCTGACGATATATGAATCTCTGATCTCGAGCAGAAGTAGCCATGTGTTGAGAGGAACTCTTTGGGGTTTGAATAATTCACTACTGGAAACATGGGTGTTTTGTTCATCATCCTTAAAATAAACCTTATTCAGAGACCTTTTGAGCGGGATGGGTTACTCGACCGGGAGAAAATTCTAGCTGGGCCCCACTTGCAAGGTCATGCACTTTTTATCTTGATATGACAACACCATGTCGCGCACATATTGGGACTGTAAAATATAGACGTAACATGTGCAACAAAAACGAAGTAAGTAACGAATCACTACAAACCCAAACTGTAAGAATGCATAATGATGAGCAAAATGCACCAAAGCAGAACACCACAGACAAAACTATAAATGGGAAGGAATGTGGAACAAACTTAGAAACTGGAAAGAATGTATCCATGATTATGATACTCGAATAATGAATATAATCAAGAAACTAAAAGCCACATATCTCAGTATAGAAAACCGATTGTATCTCCCAAAAATGAAAGTTGATAATAATACAGCAATAATAATAAATAACATAAATCTGGCCGTCACAGAAGTAATATCAACAGAAACAAGTGTCAATATGATCGGGTTATATAATGTAATATATGCAACAGGCTCTGTGGCCACAAAAGAAGCTGAGTACTCTCTCAAACCCATCCAAACAGGAGTATCATAATCTAAACAAACTCTATGGAAAAATAGTACCCAAAAAAAATAATACCCAGAAAAAAAGCCTCCCCACGAGAAATCACCAGAAACATATAATGAAAAGAATTACAAGTAACTGCAGGATATGTGGTGATGGGGAAGAAACAATAAATTATATTGTCTCGGGCTGCCTCGACCTGGGTAAGAAGGAATATACCTACAGAAATAACAGAGTTGGGGCCTATATACACTGGAAGCTATGCCAACTCTATAGAATGATAACAGAAAAAAGATGGTATAGACACAACCCAGAAAAGGTCTAAGAAAATGACAAAGCAAATATACACTGAGATATGCCAATACACACAGATAGAGAAATCAAGGCTAAAAGACTGGATATAGTTGTCAGAGATAACCTAGAAAAAATTCCTTCTAATCGTATTTTTAAAAGAAACGGAGAAACTCTCAAAATACAAAGATCTGGAAATAGAAGTAACCCAAATGTGAAGTCTAAAAACATAAACAATTCCTATAACAATAGGTGCATTAGGTATCATTATAAAACATTCAGACAAATACATAACCAAAGCACCATAACTTACGAATATATATAACTATTTCTACTCTAGGCACAAGGCCTTGAAAATTTGGGGGGAAGGGGGATAATCGATTACATCGACCCCAGTAACTGGTACTTATTTCATCGACCCCAAGAGGATGAAAGGCAAATTCGACCTCGGTGGAATTTGAAATGAATATATATAACAATCGGAAAATATCACTACTAGGCACCGCACACATCCTACGTAAAGCACTTTCAATACAGTGAAATTAAGAGCACCACAACAAACCACTGCACATACCCAAGACACACAGAGTTGTGCTCGGTAGTGCAGTAAAAGCACGTGATAAAAATAAGACATACTGAAAACTGAACTCAGCTAGGAAAAATTGCATCGATGCCATTAAAACTTTGGTACTTCCATTAATTTAATACAGTTTTAACATCATTAACTGGAAGCCTACAGAACTCCAACGCCTGGACAGGAAGACAAGAAACATCTAAGAACATGCACCACCTAAAAGCAGACGTTGATCGTCTGTACCTACCTAAAAGTAATGGGGGAAGAAGAATGATGCAATTAGAACTGTATTTCAATGATGCAATTAGAACTGTGTTTAAGGCTTGAGCACCAATTTCAAGAAACTAGCTACGAATCGATTTGTGGTCATTGAATATTCTTTCGATGATGAAGACTCTTACTTTCTACCGTTTGCAACACTTCAGCACATGCTTGTTGACCGTTTTCTGCGTTTTAGCTTGTCTTACAAAGTCCCTTTGAAAAATTCAAATTTGATTGCAACGAATTCAAATTTGATTGCAAAGAATCCAAACTAGATCGAAAACATCTATATATACAAACAAATAACTTCCCTCAGATACGCCGCCACAACAACACGTGCGAGAAAATGTAAACACATGGATTGCAATATTTCTATACGAAAACTGCAAATTTGTGAGTAGAATATTAAATTTAATATTTTAATTACATATACATCCATATTCATACAAGACCTCTCTCTGTATATATATATATATATGTATATATATATATATGTGTGTGTGTGTGTGTGTGTGTGTGTGTGTGTGTGTGTGTGTGTGTGTGTGTGTGTGTGTGTGTGTGTGTGTGTGTGTATACATATATATATCAAACATAGTTTAAAAACAGAACACAAAGGATATCGCGGTACACGTGTTTCAAGCTTTATTAACAATCTGTTATTACATCAGCATAGTTATATTATTGATATAAAAGATAGTGTAAAGCTCTCCTCAGCCGCAACCATTGTTAGTCCAAAGATTACATCACAAAAGAAAAAGTACACATAGTATTGCCCATTATAATAGGTTTATCACATCCCTTTGAAAAGGTATATTTGTATAAAGGTTCATTGGATTTATCTTTTATATCAATAATATAACTATGTTGATGTAATAACAGATTGTTTATAAAGCTTGAAACGCGTGTACCGGTATATCCTTTGTGTTCTGTTTTTAATTTAAGTTGATATATTCTCTCACCTCTGCCACTATCTGGCATACACAGGTGCTTACACTTATCAAGTATTCCCTCTAAGCTTACAGTACCTTATATATATGTGTGTGTGTGTGTGTGTGTGTGTGTGTGTAATACTTTGGGAAAACAAATTTCCAAATCAATCAGGTGCAACCCTTTAGTGTTATATGCATCTACATATCGTATTTGGGGTCTTATTTATTGTATATTTATATATTTATCTATCTATCTATCTATCTATATATATA
>NC_068995.1:26010578-26011394 GCF_001194135.2 Octopus bimaculoides
TCTTATGATATTTACTTTACTTTATATTATACTCATTTATTGTGCTTTTAATTATTAATTTTTCTATATGTGATAGTGGATTTTCATCGATGAGTTCTTGAAAATTGGTTATTTTCCCTAAAACTATATATATTTTATATATACTTTATCTATAAGGCTCAATTTAATTTTAATTTTTTATAAATTGATTTTAATTGAGTTTTTTACCTGTAATTTTGGATTTTGTCCCTAATAATATTATATATATATATATATATATTTATATGAGCAACACACACATATACACACGCACGTATGTACACCAATTGCATACATATTTTTTGTACGCATACATGTTCGTATGTGTGTGTGTGTTGCCCGTATATCAACAAAACACACACACCTTGCCTTACATATATATACGGATAAGTGATTTGAAATAAATATCTTTTGGAAATGGCGATTTACGGTACAATACCTAGAAACGTGAAAATCAGACCACATGGGTTTGTTTACATCATTTCAGCAGAGATAGAGAGAGCGCGATCTCTCTCCCTTACACACATTTATCTCTCTTTCTTTCTTTCTTTCTTTCTTTCTTTCTTTCTTTCTTTCTTTCTTTCTTTCTTTCTTTCTTTCTTTCTTTCTCTCTCTCCCTGTCTCACACACACAGCAACATTACACACACACACATGCTGCTCTCTCACATTAACAAAAGAACTTCACATACACACCACACTTTCTGTCTCGCATACTCACTATAAAAAGATAGCGTCTATTTCTTTTTGGCAACATGTGTTATGTGTGTAATGTTGCTGTGTGTGTGTGTGTGAGAGA
>NC_068995.1:26011457-26013699 GCF_001194135.2 Octopus bimaculoides
ATTTTTTCTGTTTGCTTGCTGCTTACCACACAGACGCTGGCAAACAAAATGTAACTCTCCTTCACCCTCCCTCTCACAAACATACAATTTCTCTCTCTCTCTCTACTTCATGCGCGTATGCACAGATTTGACTCCGCCATGTCAACAAACTTCAAAATTGGTAAAAGTTTATCGATTTTTACAGGTATACGCGGGTACCTCTGAGAGAGAAAGTTCACTAAAATGCACATAGGATCATTCCGAATCTTCTTCTAAAATTGGAGCGACATGCGTGCTAATTTGTGGACGTGCATAAACCACATTCACGTAACACACACACAAACATCCTCTCTTTTATATATATATACAGATATATATATAAGTAGAATATACTTTGTACATTTATAGATAAATATATAAATATACGATAAATAAGACCCCAAAAAGCGATATGTGGATGCATATAACGCTGAAGGGTTGCACCTGATTGATTTGGAAATTTGTTTTCCAAAATTATTTATATTAATCATAGAATTGTTTCTATGTCAGAAATGGATCTTTCAGATGATAGAGTGGAACTCATCTTTGAAGGATATACTTATTCCCAGCACAAAAGAATATATAGCGGACCTAATTAACCAGCTAAAAAACTTTATAAATAGAACGAAACGGAAGGCTCACTACTACAATAACAACAATCCTAATAAGAATAATACTAACATGGAAGATATAGACTATATAAAGAGAAACTTCAAATCTAGGCAGGAACCTCCCAATAATAGAATTATACAGGACTTTGAGGAGAAAATATGGAATATGGTAAAAAATATCAAATTCAAAAAATACCTAACAGACACAACAAGCAACTCAGCAACTTAGCTAGAAAAATAGACATATTAAAAAACCAGGATGGAGTTATAGTGCAATCTGATAAGGCCAAGAATTTATATTGTCTGTATACACCACTTTATGATAAACTACTAGAAAACGAAATAATGAAAAAATTAAAGGTAGTTAATAAAAATTATTTAGATAATATTAACACAATTTCCAAAAAAATCATGGTTAAATATGGTATTGAAAATAGAACTGAACCATATGTCCCGATGCATCCAAGAATAACGATTAAAGACCATAAAGATAATTTTTACTCAAACCCCCAAGTAAGATTAATATGCCCTAGCAAGTCAGATACAGGTAGACTTAGTAAATTAATATTGGATAAATATATAGATAAATTAAATAAGTTAGGTAACCTTAAACTCTGGAATTGTACCCGAGATGCTATAAAATGGTTTAATAATATTAAGGATAAAAATAGATGTAAATTCCTTCAAATTGATACAGAGAATTACTATTCATCTGTCAATGAAGTGGTTCTAAATAATGCCCTATCATATGCCATGAGAAAGGTAAATATGTCATTTGAAGAAGTAAAAGTAGTGTTGGCCGCGAGGAAGTCCATTATAAAATATAAAGATAAACTATGGGCAAGAAAAGACACTAGAGATTGTTTTGATATACCCATGGGTGCCCCACAGTCAGCTGAGGTTAACGATCTTGTAGGTTTATATCTCTTATATGAACTAGAAATAGAATTCACGAATATAGAGGGTGGTCTTTATAGGGACGACTTACTACTTATAACTAGGAATTGTACTAATAGTTCATTAGAATGCCTTAAGAAGAAAATGTACAAGTTCTTTAAGAATAATGGCCTAGGAATATCTATAGAGAATGAGCATTATGCAGTAAATTATCTAGACGTCAACCTTAATCTAGTCACTAATAAGATCCATCCATTCCATAAGTTGAATGAAAACTTAAAGTATATTAGTTCTTCAAGTAACCATCCTAAATTAGTTTTAAAAGCCTTGATAAAAAATATAGGTAAAAGAATATCTATGCTATTCTCAGATTATGACACGTTTAATAAACATGCCCCATATTATAATAAAGCATTAGAAGAAGCAGGATACAACTCTAATATAAAATTCTTTAATTATTATGAACACATTAATAATAATAATAATAATAATAATAATAATAATAATAATAATAACAATAATAATAATAATAATAATAATAATAATAATAATAAAAAAATTTGAGGAAAGAATCAGATTCTACAGGCAAAATAAGATGTTCAAATCCAATGCCAAATCATTTTACAGGGAAATAGGGAAAGAAAAAATAACCATTGAAAACCCACCCCCAATGGAAGAAGTTGAAAACTTTTGGAAAGGGATCTGGAGTGATGAGA
>NC_068995.1:26015161-26016786 GCF_001194135.2 Octopus bimaculoides
TATAAAATCAAAACCGCTGACAAATGGTATAAACACCATCCTGAAGCTGTGACTGAAGGAGAAAATGTATCGATTCTCTGAGACTTCCCCGTACATACTGACAAGGCTATAAAAGCTAATAAACCGGATATCATCATAAAAGATCAGACAAAGAAGACGTGCTTATTAATTGACATGAGTATTCCCTCTGATCATAATTTAGCGGCGAAAGAATTTGACAAGATCAGTAAATATAAAGACTTGCTAATAGAAATTGAAAAAATGTGGCACCTCAAGGCGACTACCATACCAGTTATTGTAGGATCTCTAGGAATGATAAAAAAAAGGTACTGAAACCTATTTGAAAATGATACCAGGCTTACCATCCCTACAGGAAGTGCAAAAATCGTGCTAACTGGAACGACTCATGTACTGAGAAGAGCATTATCGCTGTGAAAACAACATCCATTCATGATTTTTTTTTTTTAAATACATGTTTTACCTGTGAATTTGCGTGTGTAAACTGGGATTGCATACAACGAGTTTGTCTGCCAACTACAATGGTAGTGGTGGTGATGGTGATAATTAAAAAAAAATGTTATAATGATAATATGCTGCAGCTGCTGATACTAAATATTACTAATACTACAATAATACTACAGCTACTACTATTATGATAGCACAGGAATCTGAGGCCCAACCACTACCCTTACCACTACCCTTACCACTACCCTTACCACTACCCTTACCACTACCCCTACCCCTGCTACTGTTGCTGTTGTTGCAACCACTGCTACTACTACACATAAAAACAATAATACCAGTGATATCAGTGATGATGATAATAATAATAATAATAATAATAAAAATAATAATAATAATAATAATAATAATAATAATAATAATAATAATAATAATAATAATGAAAGGAAACGGGTGGAGTCTCCTTATGGGCTCATAATGATGCATCTAGTGATAGTGTCACAATAAAAACACTGGTAATTGCGCAACCTGATAATCGCTATCTCATATGAGTAACAATGAAAAAGCAAAATATGGTGGTAATGAAACTGAAGCCAATGATGGTGACAGTGCTACACCCGGTAGGCTCAGAGATTCTGGTCCGGCTCCAGCCTGTCGATATCCAGAAAGGGACCACCACACACGGCGTAGATGGAACACACAAATTAGTGCTGTGGTCAGGGAGTGTTACTACCTGAGCAACCCGGTAGATGAAAATGGCGCTCAAATTAGGGGTTACCGACAATATATGTATGATCATTGGAGAGAAAAGGGATTGTTTCAACTCACGGAACAGAGACTATGTGATCGAGCTAGAGCAATAAGAAAAAATTGTTGGTTCACAGAAGTAGAGCTCGAAGCTATCAAAAGACGGGTCGTGGACAATAGCAGCATAGATATGAATGAAAATACAGTTCTTACTAATAAGAGTAATCTCATAGCACAGGAAAGGAGCAGTGGTAGCTTACTTGATGAGAGACATATAGATGATCTAAAAGAAGACAATAAAGCTAATAGCGACATGACATGAACAAAAGGCAATCTACGACAGAATAAATGTAAGACTACAGTAGAACGATAGCGACATTATTTGCAACCTTAAAAAAGGTTGATCGATGGAAATT
>NC_068995.1:26016887-26024327 GCF_001194135.2 Octopus bimaculoides
GAAATACATCAGAACAAACAACATCACAGAAACAAATAATTCGATCAAGGCAGCAAGTAGCAGAAAATGTGGGTGTCGATGTCAAGAAAAAGAAACATAATGGGAGTGACAAAAGAAAAGATCCATGGTGGAAAAGAAGAATCCAGGTATGGTTAGACATGCTCTCGAAGGAAATCTCTGTGTTTGACCGAAAAGAGAAAGGGGAGCTTAAAAGCGAACAAAAATACAGGGCGCTGAAAAGGAAGTATAATATTGAAAGAAAGGGACTGAAAATAGTAGTGGAGGAACTGAAACAGCGCCTCGTTGCAAAGATGGTAAGATACGACCAAAGAATGAAGGGTTACCACCAGAATAGGTTATTCAGAATAGATCAGAAGAGATTCTATAAAGAAATAAATGGAGGATGTACAGATGAAAAGTTGATACCAGATAACATTGAAAGTCAAAGGTTTTGGAGTGACATCTGGTGCAAAGACAAGGAGCACAAGAAGGATGCTGATTGGTTGCAAGAACTGAAACAAACAGTAGTCTGTCCAAAACACAGTCATTTCAGTTAGGGAAGTGAAGGAAATCAGCAAAAAAATGAGCAACTGGAAGGCCCCGGCACCAGATGGAGTTCAAGGCTATTGGATCAAAAGATTTGGTGAATGTCATGCACGAATAGCTGCGCAACTCAACACCTTGTTAAATGCCGACCAAGTAACACCAGAGTGGTTGACATTGGGTAGGACTGCTGCGCCTGAAAAACATCGAAAAAGGCAATACGGTAGACAATTACAGGCCGATATACTGTTTTCCACTTATGTAGAAGTTATTGACTGGAATACTCACAGAGTCCATGTACGAACATCTAGAAAAAAATGGAGTCCTGCCACATTAGCAAAAGGGTTGCAAGCATAAGTGCAGAGGTACCAAGGATCAACTCCTGATAGATAAAGCTGTACTCAGAGACTGCAAGAAGGGGAAAAGTAACTTAGCCATATCATAGATCGACTATCGTAAGGTGTACGATATGATCCCGCATTCTTGGATTATGGAGTGTATGAACCTGTTTGGGATTGCATCGAATGTTGATTGCTTGGAAAAAGTAAGGCGAATTGGAGGACGGACCTGACAGCATACGGAAGGAATTTAGGGACAGTAGAAATTAGGAGGGGCATCTTCCAAGGGGACTGCCTGTCCCCACTGATCTTTGTACTGTGCTTGATACCACTGAGACTGATTCTGAGTAAAGCAAAAGCTGGGTATGTATTCAAAAACCGCCAACAAAAAGTTGACCACTTGTTATTCATGGATGACCTCAAACTTTATGGTAAAGATGACCCCAAGTCAGTTCCCTTGTTGGTACGGTGTATACCTTCAGTGCTGATATCAGAATGGAATTCGGACTGAGTAAGTGTGGTGTGTTAGTATTGAAGAGAGGCAAAATCAAATGTATGGACGGACTAACGATACCGTCGCGGCAGGTTATGAAGCAGATACGAGAGACGGGCTATAAGTACTTAAGGATTCTGGAAATGGATAAATTAAAGGAGAAAGAAATGACAGGAAAATTTAAGGTGGAGTACTTACGCAGACTGAGACTGATCCTTAAGTCGAAATTAAACAGACGGAATAAGATCGAAGCTATCAACACCCGGGAGGTTTCACTCCTTAGATATGGAACAGGGGTAATCGCATGGACAGCAGACGAACTAAACAGCTTAGACAGAAAGACAAGGAATTTGCTAACTAGATATGGGTCACTCCACCCAAAAAGTGAAACAGACGGACTTGTATGTACCAAGAAAAAGAGGGGGAAGAGGACTTATTGGATGCGAACACAGCATTAGAGCAGAAGAAAACAACATAACATGGTATGTAAAAAATGTCACAGAACCGCTAATATTAGAAGTAGAGTGTCAGACTCATGTAGGATGAAAGATTGCAAAGATAAAGCACTATATAAGAAATTGAAAACGAATGAAACTGAAAATAGGTGGATAAAGAAAAGAATGCATGGTCAATTTCATAGGGATGTTGAAGATAAGGCAGACAAAGAAAAAAGATGGCTGCGGATGACTAAAAGTGATTTAAAACCGGAAACGGAGGCTCTAATCTGTGATGCCCAAGAGCAAGCACTAAGATCAAACTACATAAAATACAGAATAGACAACACATCAGAAAGTGATAAGTGCAGAATCTGTGGACAAAACGGTGAAACCGTATGGCATATTACCAGCCAATGTACGCCACTAGCCCAGAAGGAATATAAGAGACGCCACGACAATATAGCCAGGCTTGTCCATAGGACACTTTGCAACAAGTATGGACTTAACAGAGCAAAAAATAGGTACGACCACAAACCTGAAGGCTTTTTCGAAAATAGAAATGCAAAAATCCTATGGGATTTTATGATTCAGTGTGACCATGAGATTGAGAACAGGAAGCCGGATATGATCCAGCATAGTTTGTTTTCTTTCTCAATTAAAACTATGCTGGATCATAGACATAGCATGCCCAGCTGACAACAAGTTATGCGAAAAGGAAGAAAGAAAAGTCGAGAGACATGATAGGTTAGTATTTAAGCAGTTGTGGTCGATGACAAATGTAGCAGTAGTACTAATAATTGTCGGAACCCTGGGAACAGTGAGCAAAAATCTCGAGAAGTACGTAGAACAAAGAAGGGCTGCAATAAGGGTGGAGCACTTGCAGAAAACAGCACTGCTTGGAACCGCTCGAATACTCCGGAAGGTGCTCGAAAAATAAGAGGTGTTACCTTAGTTCACTGGTAGTGAACAGCTGACACTGTAGTACATCTCCAGCGTTAGAATCTGTGCAAGGCAGCAACAACAAAATCAACAACAACAACAACAACAATAATAATAATAATATTATTACACGAAGATATTTCACTACCTCCCCTCCCCAAGCTTTCAGTCATATTGTAACATCTCTTATCCTTCCCAGGACGCCGGGTGTGTCTCGGAAAGTGACTGTAACAAAGATGTAGATTAAAAGTAATAATAATACTTTACGATGAAAGTAAACAAACAAAGTTTGTTCTTTTTTTTAGAAGCGTTGAGATATATTGTAAGAACAGAAATAAATTTATTTCTCAAACGCGTGATAATGCTATAAATAGTGATCAGGATAAATTATCCAGTTATTCCAGAAAATTACGCTACTAGCCAGCCATGAGTCTCGAACTCACATCTCTGTGATTACGCGTCAAGTGTTTTACCATTAAACTAAACTGCCCAGCAACGAATCTTTCTGCAATTCTAGAACTTATAAATTTAGCTTCATAAGACGCTAACGTTAAATTCAACTTTACGATGAAAGTAAACAAACAAAGTATGAGATGTATTGTAAGAACAGAAATAAATGACGCGTAATCACAGAGATGTGAGTTCGAGTCTCATGGCTGGCCAGTAGCGTATTTTTCTGCAATAAATGGATAATTTATCCTGATCACGCTATTTATAGCCTTATTACGCGTTTGAGAAATAAATTTATTTCTGTTCTTACAATAATAATAATAATATACGATATAATACCACATTCCTGGATAATAAGAACAATAGAAATGTATGGAGTAGCAGAAAACATGTGAAGCCTAACATGGAACAGTATGAAATGTTGGAGAACGGAATTGAGAGTACAAGTATTAGGAGTATTAACAGAAGAATCATCCAGGGGGGACAGTGTGTCTCCACTGATCTTTGCGCTGGGAATGATCCCCTTGAATGAAATACTACAAAAAACAAAATTAGGATATGATCTGGGAAGAGATAAGGGAAAACTGAACCATATGCTATTCATGGACGACTTGAAACGATTCACAAAAGCTGAAGCAAAACTGAACAGCCTAGTCCAGTCTGTGCGGATTTTCTCGAATGATATTAACATGGAGGCTGAGCTCTCAAAATGTACTACGATGGTGATGAGACGATGAAAGCTTGTCAAGACAGAAGGTGTATGAATGCCAAGTGGTGAGATAATAAAAGCAATTCAACCTCAGTCCCGCTATAAATACCTGGGAATACTTGAAGCAGGTGGAATTAAACACAATATATGAAAGAAAAGACACTAGATAAATAGACAGATAGATAGATAGATAGATAGATATATATATATATATATATAGAGAGAGAGAGAGAGAGAGAGAAAGAGAGACAGAGACAGAGACAGACAGGCAGAGACAGACAGAGACAGAGACAGACAGAGACAGAGACAGACATAAAATATTACACACTGGCACACACATACGCGCGCACATAAACACAAAGTGCTTCCATATAGTTTCTGTCGGGCAATTCCTCTCCGGATGCAGTTGTTGGCCTGTGGCCATAGTAAAAGTCATTTACCCAAGGTCGCAGATGGACTTAATTTGAGACCACGTAGTTGCGATTATGTGTGTATGCATGTATGTGTGTGCGTGTAAATGTATAAATAAATGTGTGTGTGTGTGTGTGTGTGTATGTGTGTGTGTGTGTGTGTGTGTATTTGTGTGTGTGATTATGTGGGCGCAGGTCTATTCAAGTATTTAATAGTTCGTTTCATAATCATGACATCTCGGGGTCGATTCTACTTCGTCAAATCTAATGTATCTCTAACTATAACTATGATATGGGTGTCGTTTCCTAGTACCGTGGCACATGCAAAAAGTAAAGACTCAGCTTAGATGTTCTCTTCCTCTCTCCAGATTGTAAACTTTGTTTAATTCTCAACAACACTCTTCAAATAATAATTAGTATTACTTGTCAAAAAAAGCATCGCATCTTGTTATCTGCTTCACTTCCAACTTAAATCTCTAAAAGTTGGCTGAGAGAAATTCAAATTAAATATCAACTATAAACCAGGGAGAGCCTGAAAAGTTCATGTGCACGAACGTCCTTTCTCTGATTTATTAATTACAATAAATTTCGCTTTACTATTTTTACTCCCTTTATATTCTGTAAATAGTTATTTATTTTTAAGGGAAACCGCTAATTTTCAAACAATGGGTTTAGTCGATTGAACTGAAGTCAGATTATTAAAAGTAGAAACAATATATTTGATAAGAGCGAGTGAGCTGAAAGATTATGATTTTGAAACGATAAAATACAAAGTTAATACCAGCGATATTTAAACTCTAAACGTAACTATATGAAATTACAAAGCTTTTCCTAATTTGTCTATATACTAACTCGTTTATATACGCTCTTAACACTGAATTGTTTTATGATGTGAACGTTACTCACATTATAAAAGAAAGGGATCAGACAGTGTGAACTTCTTAACAGACTTCAAAATTTAGACAACATTCAGAAAACTGTTCAATTCAAAATTGAAACTTACACCTTATGCCCCCCAACTTCACAGCGCTTCTTATAAAGTACTGTTGAGAAACTGGGTAGCTATCAACAATCTGTATGCTGAAGTTACCAATATGGCGAGATGCACATCAGCATACTTCATTTTCAACTGCCTTGCCATGCTAAGTTTAATTCCTCCCATGAACCTAGACAAAACAAAAGCGTTCTTTTGTACCTTCCTTAGTGTCGCTTAAACTTAATGTGGTAAGCATAGCAGTGTAGTTGCAAGTTTTTGGTGATCACGACCGTTTCCAATTTCTACTTAAAGTGAAGATGTTTTCACTTAACTGTCATTGATAATGATCATGGTAAATATCGAACTTCAGAACTTTTTATTTTTCCAGTTTAGAAAATTTTAGCATCAAGTTTTAAGGATTTACAAAATCTAGTTTAACACTTTATACCACTACATGTAAATTTCACTTTGCCTTTCTCTGGGAAACAGTGCAGTGCCCTATCTCTTAGAAGTTTGTTCAAGGGACTATATTTCGTTTACTGCATGCTAGGATCAATTATCTGAATCTGCGTAAATGTAAATAAGAATGTGGAATTCATCACAAAAAATAGTTGAATATTTTATTTTATTTATGCCAGGCATACCGAAATCTTTCAATACCAAAACAATCCCAGATAGAACTGAAACTTCTATGCAGAAGTATAACTCTAGATATACCTAAAATTTTCAAAACACTGCATATACTCAATATTTCAGTACCCTGTTTTATCAACATCTCAATATACGATATCCAGTCACATTTCAAAACATACATCAGCCATACGTTATCATATGCTTATGCATGTAATTCTGTATCTTTTCAATACTTTAACATGTCCTATATTCTCAAAACTACAGCTGTCCACTTATCACAAGTCGATGGGGAACTTTTATTAGTTTGCTCGACCTACTGCCAAATTAGCCTCAAATCATACTACCTTAGAAGAAAACATTCTGTCAATATTCCATTTATATTCAATGTTACAGTTATACTCTGTCCTTTATCCATACCCTAACTTGTCGATATCAAAATTATACACTATTCCGCTAATCACGTACATATAACCTACCTCGCTAAAATCTGTCATTATCTCAAGCATATTTATTCACTCAATGACCCCGACATGTCCTAATCTGAAAATACTCCAGATTTTTCTGTCTTGCTAACATCAAAAACCTAACTTATCATGTCGTATATACAGGCATTCACAATTTTGTCAGCACAACAGTCATACCACGTCTTGTCAATAAAACAAATAACAATAACATCTTACTATTTGGCTTAGTTTACTGAATTAAAACAATTGAATGTCCTTTGTGTTGTTCATAAAATCACCTCCAATAATACTCTGAGGGTATTTTTTTTAGAAGATATATTTTATTGTGTGAGCAATTGAAAATCTTCTCAGACAAAAAGAAATGGATTTTAATGGAGTTTCTTTTCATACCGATTTTCACTTCTAACTTTAAAATACCTTTCTTCTCTTTCTATTATTGCCTCATTTTCACATCCTTAGCACATTTGCTTATTTGGCATTTCTGAAGAAATTTCACAAGTATTCCATGGTCTATCCAGGGAATTGTAGATGGTTATCCCAATTTCGTCTATACAAGTCAACGAAACTATTTTCTCTATTTCTCCCATCACTTATCAGTTTTTAATTCTTGACATTTATTTACTTACTGAAATCAGTATACGCACATACTTATACACACGCACAGATTAGATCAGTCATGCATATATATACATATGTATGTATGTATGTATGTATGTATGTATGTATGTATGTATGTATGTATGCATGTATGTATGTATGTGTGCGTGTGTGTATGTATATATATATACATACATACAGACATATACACACACACATGCATATATACATATATACATACATACATACACATAATACATATATATATATATACATATCTTGCTTACCAACCACGTGGCTCTGGGTTCAGTCCCACTGCGTGGCATCTTGGGCAAGTGTCTTCTACTGTAGCCTCGAGCCGATCAAAGCCTTGTGAGTGGGTTTGGTAGACGGAAATTGAAAGAAGCCCGTCGTATATGTGTGTGTGTGTGTGTGTGTGTGTGTCTGTCTG
>NC_068995.1:26024337-26029227 GCF_001194135.2 Octopus bimaculoides
GAAGCCCGTCGTATATGTGTGTGTGTGTGTGTGTGTGTGTGTCTGTCTGTCTGTCTTTCTGTATTTGTCCCGCCCTCCATCGCTTGACAACCGATGCTGGTGTATTTACGTCACCGTAGCATAGCGGTTCGGCGAAAGAAACCGATAGAATAAGTACTAGGCTTACGAAGAATAAGTCCCGGGGTCGATTTGTTCGACTAAAGGCGGTGCTCCAGCATGGCCGCAGTCAAATGACTGAAACAAATAAAAGTATAAAAGAAAAGTATATACTCACACACATATACACACACACACACACACACACACACACACACATATATTGACATATACACATTTTCTTTCTGTGTGCCGCCTGAAATTACATACATGGGTACAATCACACACACACACATACGCCCTCGAACACGCACACACAGAGAGAGAGAGAGAGAGAGAGAGAGAGAGAGAGGCACATTTACTCGTTCACACCGAAACATATTCATAGATGCACTACTGGTCATACACACACCACTATCTTTTCTCGTTTTCTATCAATCAGTTACACGCCCCCCCCCCTTTCACTGTCCTGGGTCATCACCATCCCTTATTTTCCTCTTCCCTCTTCCGCCATTTCTATATTTCCCGCTTCCTTCCGTCCTCCTCGCCTTTCTTCACGTTTTCTTCTACTTTTCTTACTTTATTTCCTCTCTTTTCTTTTTCTTTTACTTTTTGTTTGCTCCCCTCCATGTATCACCTTCCCTTCTCTTTTACCTACTTAACTGCCGTGACAGTATTTCTCATCTTCATCTACTCCGCCTACTACCCTTGCCCTTTTGTCTCTTGTCTCAGCCTTCCTTCCCCCTTTCTCTACAGAGACAGTAACAGACAGATAGACAGAAAAAGAAAGAAAGAGAAAGCAACTGTGCAAAAAGACATTTCATTGGATCCGTATGTTATAAAACCCGCAAATACGTTGGTGTTATTGATTTCTTTCTTTTTAATGTTTAAAGGGGACGTTCCATTATTTCAAGAAATATAACAAGCATGATAATAACAACAACAGCAACAACAACAATAATGATGATGATGATGATGATGATGATGATGATGATGATGATGATGATGATGATGATGATGACGACGACGACGATGACGACGACGATGATGATGATGATAAAAATCTGTATTTCTCAAACCCTAAAAATATAAAGATAATAAAAAATAATCTGACCTTAGTGCCGAGAGTTTAATTATTAGAATACCGAAATACTATTGGTATCACGTGAAGTTCTTTCACCAAATCATCCAGTAACGTTTCTTTTTTCCCCCTTTCTTTTTTTTTTTCGTCATGCCGTTAAAGCATCGGATGGAATCCTTACCTAACTTTCACACAGAAATTAATGAGCAGTTTTTAAATTTTTAGTCTTCCATTAGGCTACATCAGCCATTTCAGTGATCTTTAATGTATATTTTTGTTATTATTTTTTTCATTTTCTTCTTCAAGATTCACTTTATATATTTCTTTTTTCACACATATAGACACACGAACACACACACACACACACACACACACACACACACACACACACACACACACACACACACACACGAACACACGAACACACACACACACACACACAAAAGAAAACATATGCGCGCGCACGCACCCATACACGCCCACATCTACCCTCTTTGCCACGCTTTCACAAATACTTATTTACTCCTTTTATATCGTTACAATGATTACGTCAACGAGAAAACTATACCATGGGATTCTATTTCTCATTTGAAAAAAAATCTCCACAGCAATATGAAAACGAATAAAAGACGCGAAGAAAATAAAGCAAACCGAGGGTACCAAAGAATAATTTTAAGAATTCAGAAGAAGAAACAATGAAAAATAAATTTAAAAGAAAAATTATATCAATGCCGTAGACAATGAACATGCGTAAATGGAATTTTATCATCAAGATTATAAACGTAAGTTAAATTTCACTTAAAGATCAAAAGCTGGATTACAAAAAGAAAACCAGAATCTCCTTGCCAATGTAAAATTTATTTTTATGCTTCAAATCAGAGAAAAATACGTAAAAAAATCATAATCCATCTACATTAAGTATAACTTCCAGATATCCGTCTTTCTATATGTACATTCAAATTATATAAAAGTTCTCCAATATCTACATTTATCTCTAGTGGAGATAGACTATGTCTGAGAAGAAAAAAGATGGAATGATCACGCCTAGAACGGATCATAGGCTAGCGTCATCAGAGCTGAACTGGAGTTAAATAACAACATAATTTATAACACTAGCCAAGTAAATGCAAATTTACTCTGAAGTGTCTTTAATAATAATAGCAAGTTTATGCGTATATGTATAACATTTCATAGTATTTTCAATCCCGAGCTTACACCCCACAACATAACACACACACACACACACACACACACACACACACACACACACACACACACACACACACACACACACACACACACACACCCACACACGCACGCACACACACTCACACACACACACACACACACACACACACATACATACATACATACATAATTCGTGTTGCAGAAATGTGAAACAATTACAAAAAATCCTGTTGACCATTCATATAACTACATACATACATACATACATACATACATACATACATACATACGTACGTACATAACTTTCTACAACAACATCGAAATGATGGATTTTGAAACAGCTTACCCTATTGGTTTATACCAAGAAGATAGGGATCCGTACCAAACAATGCATTCTCAATCTATAGATGCAAATCCAGTTTATCACCTACGAGATACATCAATTGATTCTACCCCGTCTGGGTCATACAATTCGCTGAATGAAGGACCAAATGCCCAAACTAACAGAAATTTACCCTGGAGTATATTTGACAATGCAGTGTCTTCGCAATATGCTACAACTGGATATTATACGACACTCACTGAACCTAATGATTTGCAAATACAGCAGCAGCAACAAACATCATTGCAGCAAAATACTCATCAACATCATAGTCACCACCAACGTGACCATCATCATCATCATCATCAACCACAGCAGCAGCAACAACAACAATCTCACGTAACGCCATTGACCGAACTACATCACCAAGGCCAATACACATATAATTTGCAACATCACACATCTCTTCAAAATGCTGAGATTGATTTATCAGCAACATCGTTTCCAGTAGAAGTTTGCCATAGTCCTTCCAAATACAACAGTTTATCGATTTTCCATCGACCAGGAAGAACGCGTATTAGACAAATGTCCAAGTCTACTGACAGCAGTCGTGAGGGAGCCACGGAACGGGAACGAACCCGAATGCATATGCTTAACGACGCCTTCGATGATCTTCGACGTGTTGTTCCTAAGTCGAATCTAAGTGAACATCAAAAGCTATCAAAGATAGCTACTCTCCGATTAGCAATTCATTATATATCAGCATTGGCTAGTATATTAAAGAGTACTGGTGCCGACATCAAGTTGATAAAAGACACCACCTCAATCGATGGTCGAGGACGTCGCCGAACTGGAAGAAAGAGAAAACTTTCATATAATGTCGATACAAAAACTTAATTGAATATATAGCCAAGAAGTGTGAGTGGACTGTTAGTAATAAATGCAGGTATCTAAAACTGTCTTATAATACCTAAAATGTAATTATCATGTAGACATTAAGCTAGGTGTATGCAAATGTGTATGCAAATGTGTATGCAAATGTGCGTGTGTGCGTGTGTGTGTGACTGTGTGTGTTTGACTGTGTGTGTGTGTATTAGTGTGTTTATATACGTTTGTATGAGTGAATATATATATACCTGTTGTTTGTGTGTTTGTATGTATGGCTATATATATATATATATATATATATATATTAAAATATGTGTTTATAAATATGATTGTGTAATTTTGAGTTGATTGACTCTTGAATATAGGTGTGGATGTATGCACGTATGAGTGAATGTGTTTATATAAAGATACGTGTATTTTTGTGTTTTACATTTATGCAATGCACTGGATATATATCGAAAGTAGATTTAAATATACATATTTATTTAACGGATTACTTGTCCACAAATGCACAAACGTGTTTGTATGTACATGCATGTACATATATGTATGTGTGTACTTATGTGTGCATGTAAAAATCGTTCGACGGATTCATGATAGAATCTTTTATTGTTGCTCTTCTTCTTCTTCTTCTGAATATTATTATTTTATTATTATTATTATTATTATTATTATTATTATTATTATTATTATTATTACATTTTGAGGTTATTAATGTCATTGTCGTCGTCATCGTATATAGTTCATGTTTGCATTCTAATCATTGAAATCAACTTTATTGTTCATCTAGCCAGGATCTTAAAAATACATACCATAAAGATATTCAGACTAATAAAATAAGTACCATTAGTAAAAAATATGAACGATTAAAGCGACTGTATTCAGAAGGGGGAAAAATTTCAGATTCTTAATATGGAATGCCTAAGTATTTTTATATATTCTAGAACAATAGTTCTGAAAAGGTGTGCCACAGTGCATTGGTGAGCTACAAAGATATCTAGGTGCACCGCAGATTTTCAGGCACTTAAGCCTTTCGAAAATCCTAATCATACTCAAAATTTTGTTCGACACAAAAGTGATTAATAAAACAGCGAAAGCGAAAGATTTTTTTTTTATGCATTTTGCTTCAAAATTTTAAACTTTAAAATAGTTTTTGGTTTGTTTGTTTGTTTGTTTTTTTTGTTTTCTTTTTGTCTTCTTTTTGTTTTGAGGGATTTTTTTAACATCTGAGGAAACAATTGTTTTTGCCACAGTACCAGGTTTTGAACCGCAATTCTACAAAATGTCCTTTGCTACTTTTGTAATCGGAATGTGT
>NC_068995.1:26030923-26031247 GCF_001194135.2 Octopus bimaculoides
ACACACACACACACACACACACACACACACACACACACACACACACACATTAGCTTAAATATATATTTATCTACATATGTATGTATTTATTAACTTTCACGAAGAAAAGGCTGATAATAACTTCGAAGTTTCGTTTTAACATTCCTTCACCAGCCTGTTAAGTCATAAATTCATAAGGCCGGTTCCTCGTATTCTGTGGCGTTCATATTTTTCGCTCCCGGACCGGACCATCAGAACAACACCCTAACCATTACGCCACGGGCCTCTACGATTAATATCTATTTATCTACACACATACACACTCACGCACGCACACACACACAC
>NC_068995.1:26031347-26032089 GCF_001194135.2 Octopus bimaculoides
AGAAGACACTTGTCCAAGGTGCCATGCAGTGGGACTGAACCCGGAACCATTTGGCTGGGACCCAAGCTTTTTACCACACGTCTGCACCTATATATATATATGTATCATAACATATAATTGCCAACCAAGTGTGGCGTCCTATACGGGACAGTGCTACTGACGTCTATAGCCCCAGGAAGACATCTCTTCCAGCTGGCTAGCGACACAGATACTGTGTCCGATTAGTATTTGCGAGGGGAGGTCATCGCTCATACCCCTAGCATTACGTGATACACATGGACTCGAGGTTCTGGGTGGTTACCCGTCCTCAACGCGTGTTAATCACCAGCTAGTGATGAAAACTCACCCCACTCGCAACATACTATATGCTTTTTCTAGCGACGAACTGTCGATGATCTCGTTACATACAGACACATATACATATATTTATTTATCCCCTTCTTTCGACCCCTCCTGTCAAACCTTTTTTTCCAACCAGTCGCCATGCTTGACCGCTAAATCTACAAGATTTTTTATTCCTTCTCTCTGTTTATTTTCTCGTATTCCCTCCAGTTGAAGAATGTAGGCTCGAAACGTAAAAGGCTTTCTCATTTTCTCGAACGTTAAACTAATACACCTGCTTGTTCATACACCTGTCTTCGTCTTATGTTTTTCTATAGATTTCGACTATATACATATGTATGTATATAGAGATAGATAGATATAGTGTATATATATATATATATATATATATATATATATG
>NC_068995.1:26034044-26036168 GCF_001194135.2 Octopus bimaculoides
TTATTATTATTATTATTATTATTATTATTATTATTATTATTATTATTATTATTATTATTATTATTATTGTTGTTGTTGTTGTTGTTATTTTTGTGGCGAGCTGGCAGAATCGTTAGCGCGCCGACCGAAATACTTAGCGGTATTTCACCCGTCGCTACGTTTTGAGTTCAAATTCCGCTGAGGTCGGCTTTACCTTTCATCCTTTCGGGGTCGATTAAATAAGTACCAGTAGAACTACTGGTGTTGATGTAATCGACTCACCACTCTCTCAAAACCGCTGCCCTTGTGACAAAATTCGAAACCATTGTTATTATTATTATTATTATTATTATTATTATTATTATTATTATTATTATTATTTAAAACCGTTTCATTCGGCCTCATGCGACTTAAAGTTTAAAGGTATCTTACATAAACTTATGAAATTTTGTTGCATGAAGCTGAATCAAACCTTGTTAAATAGTAATATATGTAACTGCTACTAAATGTATTGAGTGCCTCTTCCTTTCGTTTCTCCGCTCACCCGTACATATGTGCGCGTGCGCGCGTGCATGTATGTATATATATACATATCTTCAGGATTAGTTAAAAAGACAACAAACGAGAAATTTGACATCCCTATATATATATATATATATATATATATATATGTATATATATATATATCATTTTAAGAATACATGCAGCAAATAAACAAACGAACATATACTAAATACACAAGCGAACAGAAAACACGAAAGGTCACCACCTCATCAGTTTTCGGTCAGATGGCCGAGCGCAATTTCAGCCATTATCGATAATATTGCTTCCAATATATATATATATATATATTGGAAGCTCTCATTCTAGTCTAACGACCCACCAGGTTTGTTTTCGTTCGGTTTCCTTGTATGTCTCCACAGTCATTTTTTGTACTCAACTTTAACCCTTCATAAATCTTAAATTTTATCTTAGAATTTATAGGAGCAACTGTCTTTGAAAACTCATATTGTCGCTAAAGGGTCCTTTCTCTGTGTTAACTTGTCCTGTTTTCCATTTTTATTTTCGTTGTTTACGTACTTCACCCGTTTTTCCCTCAATTGCTTACTTATTTCATGTTATTTGCACCGTTGCTGACGTCCTTTACCCATATATGCATGCGTGTATATATGCATATATATATATACACACACACACACACATACATACATATATACACACGCACATATATACATATATATATATATATATATATACGTACAAATACATGTGTATATATCATATACGTGCATTATATATAAACATTTATATATTTATAATATATATGTGTGTGTACATATGTGTATATGTATACATATATATATGTATATATATACACACACATTATACATGCATATAAATTACATGTATGTATGTACATATATACGTATACACACATTTACGTAACAATTATCAAATCTACATACAATAATACTTCACTTTAAGAAAACCCGCTTTACGAGACGCGGGGTTATGAGTTTTATTTTTCAGCTCACTTTTGTATGGTGAGCTGAAATTTTTCAAGCACAAGATCCAAATTTTGAACGATGTGTTTCTACCAAAAAGTTTCTACCACCATAACATATGCTTCTGCATGTTACCGAGAAATTCACAGAGAGCGAAAACAGCTTCTTCTAAGCAAACAACTCTAGACTTGTTTTTTTTTAAACACATCATTATGTCCATCTACGAGTGCTTGTGAATCGACGATCGCGTCTACAAGTGATGGTATGCGCGAGTCTAGTGCGAGTGGAAGTGATTCAGAAAACGATTATGATAAATATATTGCTTATTATTATTAATGATCTTGACATTCTTTTTTTTTTTTTACTTTACATAAAATATTCTTTACATTCAACTGTTGTTTTATTGCACTTTATTTACGAGAATTATAAATTTTATACGTAAAATATTCTTCTGGAAACGAATTACGATTTACAACATTGCTACTATGGTAAATTATTGCTCTCCTTTACGAGTATTCCGATTTACGAACGCTCTCCGCGAATAATTTAACTCGTATATCGAAGCATTACTCTATATGTTATATATTATAGGCAGTGTGGGAGTAGGCCCGTTGAATATATATGTATATATATGTATATA
>NC_068995.1:26040262-26043109 GCF_001194135.2 Octopus bimaculoides
TATATATATATATATATATGGACTTCTCAGTTTGCATCTAGCAATTCAGTCACACTACATTGGTCAATGAGAGTTTACAGTTAACACCTCTATAAGTTGCCTCGTAGAGCAAACGAATCCGAATTCAAATCGTTGCAAAGCGAAATTCCAAAATACACCACCTTGCCTGCATCTATATATTCTCTCTCGCTCTCTCTCTCTCTCTCCCTTTATATACCTCTATTTCTCTTTCTTGCTCTCTCTCTCACACAGACGTACATGCAGATACACATACACACGTGCATCTATATAAATACATACTGTATAATATTATACAGATTATATATGTACAACACTAGATATATATTATACACATATTCATATAAATATATAGAGACTTTATGTAAATATATTTGTGATATATATTTTATATGAATTTATGTTATATATATATATATGTATATATATATATCAGTGGCGACTCCAGCACTCGGGTTGTTCGGGCTTAGCCCGAGTATGAATTTAATAAAGTGAACGTGTATTTTCGAGCTGATTTAATTTCTACCAATACTGACTTCAAGTATGTAATTTCAGCTAATAACTCGGGCTTCTTTTACGGATCTTGGTCGCAGGTAATTTATTTTCGTTCTGCGTCTGGCAGTCGTCTTAGAGGTGCCCTGTGTCAAAAAATATCATTCGTAGCAGACATTCTCTTGACACCGTTCACACGAGCCTGACTCGGGCTCAGAAGTTACAGCCCGTGTTGTTATCTTTAATCGTAAAAATTAAATGTAATCAAAATTCAATGCTTTCTTGAAACAATAAATTTCCATAGAGGTTAGGGTTTAAATTTTAATCTATGAAAAGTTTCCGTTCAATAATACTCTTAATGGAACGAAAATGTATGCAGCAACTCGGGCTAGTACGAACGATCCTGGTAGGTGTAAAATACTAACTGGCATCTCTTGTCAACAGTACAAGCGGTAGTCAGACCGTTAATGTTTGTTGAGTATTACACTGTCGTTATTTAATTGCTATTATTCTGTACGTTTGTGTGCAAAGATCAGTTGTGTTTTGCAGGTTTGCTTTATTTTTACCCTTAACATAGAAATGGAGAAAGATATAGTGCTAGATATAAAAATTAAGCCATCTGGGGCTGCAAGTATTGCGGAAAAACGTGAAATTCTTCGAGCAGGCATGTGTCTTGTGCGAGATCTGTGATAAGCCCGAATGACGCTGATGGCCTGGGGTCGCCTCTGATATATATTCAGGGGTTGGACAAAATAATGGAAACACCCAGCATCATAGCATCATAATTTTGAAATATCTATAAAACCGTCAAAAGCTTGTTTACTTTTATGTTGTTGTTTTTTTTATCTATTATTAGTGTTACTTAATTTGTTTTGCTAAAATTGCTGTTTCTTTTCAGATATCATCAGAAAAAGTCAATTAAAATTCATTAAAATGACAGATTTATCGAACTTTCAAAGCGATCAAATTGTTGGTGCTCGTAATGCAGGTGCTAGCGTAATGAAAACAGCCGAAATGTTTGATGTATCAAGAAGTACTGTCTCAAAAGTAATAATAGCTTTTCAGAATGAGAAAACAACCTCTTCGTTGAAACAAAACTCTGGAAGAAAACCAAAACTTTCAGATAGGGACCGTCGAACTCTTACGCAAATTGTTACAAAGGATCACAAGAGTGCAGCTCCCAAAGTTACTACAGAGCTTAATGACCACATCGAGAACCAAGATCCATAAAAACTGTTAGCCGGGGGCTGCATAAAGCCGGATTTCTCGAGAGAGCTGCAAACAGAAACCACTACTTTCAAAAACAAAAGCTGCAAAGCGTTTGGAGTGGAGTAAAAACCTACAGAATTGGTCCCTAAAACAGTGAAAGAATGTTATTTTCTCGGACGAGTCATCTTTCACTTTATTTCCGACCACCGGCCGAGTATACGTGTGGAGACAGCCAAAAGAAGCATTTGATCCTGACTACCTTCTTCCAACTGTTAAACATGGAGGAGGATCTGTGATAATCTCGGGTGCGCTATATCTTAGAAATCCGCCGGTCCAATGGTTTCCCTGTAGCAGAATTAATAGTCAAGACTATTTAAGCATTTTATCTGATCAAATTTATCCTATGGTTGCGGAACTATTTCCGGAGGGAAACGCAATCTTTCAGGATGATAATGCACCAATTCACACCGCTAAAGTTGTTATTGAATGGCACGAGGAGCATTCTAGTGAAGTTGAACATCTTATCTGGCTACCACAGTCCTCAGATCTTAATATTATTGAACATTTATGGTACATTTTAGAAAAACAAGTGAGGAGTCGATATCCTCCACCATTATCACTACAAGAACTGGTGACTGTTTTAGCTGAAGAATGTACAAAAATTCCTTTGGAAAGAGTTCAAACTTTGTACGAGTCCATACCTCATAGAATTCAAGCTGTAATTACTGTCAAAGCAGTCCTACCCTATATTAAAATAAATTTGTTTGAAATTTTAAGGTGTTTCCATTATTTTGTCCAACTCTTATATATGTATATAAATGAAACAAAAACGCAATAGAGGCCATTAAAACGTTCAGACAGATAGACGACACAAAGGCGGACAAGAGAAACAACAACAATTAGACAGGCAAAAAAAAAACAGTCATTTTGGGCTTTCTTTCTTCAGTCAAATACCAGAAGTCACGACCATTTCGGACAGTTACAAGTATGTACATACAGCATATATAAATATATAACATATATATACACACACACACATATATATATATATACACACACACATATATATATATACACACATATATATACATATATATATATATATATATATATATATATATATATATA
>NC_068995.1:26043740-26044256 GCF_001194135.2 Octopus bimaculoides
ATATATATATATATATATATATATATATATATAATAGAGGTCACAAAAGTGACAGAGGGTGCTGGCCTGCACCGCTTATGCTAAAGATAAGAGTTAAATTAACTCTAAGGCCACGAAAGTGCTAAATTAACGACTGACAAAGGGAGGTAAGTCCCTAACGTACATAACCGTATTCCAATTTCGCATTTTGCAGCAGAACACCATAAAACGTTGTTTCTTATATGACGGGCAAGGGAAATTGAGTTTAAACCTAGGCGTTAAGAGCCACTCTTGCCAATTAAGGTGTTCTACACTAAAATTCGAAATTGCAGTACCGCTATGTACGCCAGGGACTTATCTCCATGTGTCAGTTATTAACTTAGTGCTTTAGTGGCTTTAGAGTTGATTTAATTCTTATCTTTAGCATAAGCGGTGCTGGATAGCACCCTCCGTCACTTTTGTGACCTCTATTAATTTTGCCTTTAGGTTGTAATTGCTAATAAGCCACCCTTTTAATTTATTTATATATATATATAT
>NC_068995.1:26045051-26047417 GCF_001194135.2 Octopus bimaculoides
TGTATAACTTTGATATGAGGCACACTTTCAAGAATATTATCAGTTTCCGGAGTTTGTTAAATGAATATTTTTGATAAAATGAAAATTCTTTAATATACCGGTATAATTTTTCTTTAAATGAAGAAGTGTTGGTATGGCTACTTGGAACGCTATAAGTCTTACAATAATAGCTATGGGATCGCTGCTATTTCTAGCACGCTAAACAAGATAGTTTTTAACGAGCTTTCATTTATACGATTTTTTCATTTCATGTTTACACAAAATAGCTGTATAACTTTGAAACGAGGCACAATTTCAAGAATATTATCAGTTTCCGGAGTTTGTTAAATGAATATTTTTGATAAAATGCAAATCCTTTAATATACTGGTATAATTTTTTTTTAATAAAGAAGTGTTGGTATGGCTACTTGGAACGCTATAAGCTTTACAATGATAACTATGTGGTCGCTGCTATTTCTAGCATGCTAAACAGGATAGTTTTTAACGAGCTTTCATTTATATATATGCGACTGAAAAAGAAAATTTAGCAGCAAAGGCACAAAGGCAGAGAGAAAGACGGGTAACTGACTTGGATGAAACCAGAGCAAAGCGACTGAAACAGATGCCTGGATATGCAGGGAGACGTAGACATGATTCTGTTTCTGCTACACATGACCGACTGGTTAGGGTATCTCGAGAGGAGAATATTCTACTTCAAAATAATGTCAGATCACAAATTGCTGATGCATCACTAAAGAGATCTTTTCTTTACGCTCATGTGGAAGTAGTGGTGTTGACAACCAATCTAAGACTTCTTACAGAAGGTCATTCTGATGAAAGAGAGTTTGCTAATTACCTTCTTGATGTAGGAAATGGTAATTTTTCTGTTGAACAAAGCCTGAGTGAATTCAAAATCAAACTACCCAATGACCTTTGCCTTGAAAGTGGTACTCTTTCAGATCTATGGGATTTTGTATATGCTGGCCTCAAAAATAAATTCAAAAACCCTGTGTAGCTTGCAAATAGAAGCATTGTTACTCCAACAAACGAAACAGCACAATTTGTGAATGATTTTCTGTTGACCAGGATCTCTGGGGAGCTAAAAATATACAGAAGCTCAGATACAGTTGATAATCACACTCTGTACCCAATCGAATTCATCAACAAACTTACGCCATCAGGGTTTCCACCATACATTTTCAAACTGAAGGGAAAATAATGCATAATGCTTCTGAGACATTTAGATGCTACTAATGAACTTTGCAATGGTACATACTACATCATTGTCAGTTTACATGATCATGTTATTGAGGCTGGGGTTGCTTCTGGTCCTTATGCAGGGTCAACTCTGCTAATCCCAAGAATACCACGTGTATCTAAAGAAATGGAATTTCCATTCACATTTACACGCAATTTCCTGCCAAGCTCGCTTTTGCCTTGACGTACAACCAGGAAAAGGGACAGAGTTTTGAACAAATTGGAATATATCTTCCGACACAATTCTTCTCACATGGTCAATTGTATGTTGCATTATCTAGAGTTCGAAAGAAGGCTAATGTAAAAATATTGGCTGAGAGAGATGGAAACTGTATGATTACTGACAATTGTGTCTACAAGGAGATACTACTTTAAAGCAAAATATGCTTTTTAGCAAGTTTCAGTAAATAGAGTTAACACATAAATTATATGTAAAGTAACATATTTGTGTGGAATTAAATTATTTTGGCATATTTCCACACATACCGAATGAATGATATTGTTATACTAGATCATTTTAAATTTGGGTATATTTGAAAAACTAAGGAAACGTCATTCCCATGTCTTCTCACAGCACCTGACTTTTGTGTGTGTGTGTGTGTGTGTCCCTCCCTCCCTCCATTTATCTATCTATATATCTATCTATCTGTCTATCATTGCACACCTATGTAAGTTCTACCAATTATTAATGATAAATATATATAACAGATTGACTCTTTAAAAACGAGAGATTATGACTGATAAAATAATGAAAGCAATATTTACTAAACAAGTGAGCATTATTATACAGGGTGTGCACAAGGTCTTGGTACATGGAGTAAATAAAATCATAACATAAACAATTAAATATAATAATGATTTCTTAAAGTATGTGTTAATTCCCATGTACCCAGACTTTGAGGACACCCTGTAGAACGAAATAATTAGAGGTAAAATATCAAAAATTATTAGAATTGGGAATCAAATATGGAAATATTATCGAGTAGCCAGCAAAAAACCGCCATGAGGGCGGTCTTTCTGCTGGTGTTTTATAAAAGTCACTTAATGTAACGAATATAAAAATACTTATACTGTCCGATTAAAGGACAAAAATGTAAAAAAAATCTTTAAACAGAGTTCCTTTCCGTTTC
>NC_068995.1:26047733-26048471 GCF_001194135.2 Octopus bimaculoides
ATAGATAGATAGATAGATAGATAGATAGATAGATAGATAGATAGATAGATGCCCACGTTCTTTTCTTATATATATATACACACACACACACACACACACACATATACAGAGTGGGCCAAACGTCACGCACAAAACAGTTAAATACGCTCCGGAGTTGTTAAAGACATGCTTCAATTTTTATAAAATCGAATAAAATAAATGAAATAATGATGAATACACACGTACTTGTACATAATGGATAAAATGAATAATAATAATAATAATAATAATAATAATAATAATAATAATAATAATAATAATAATAATAATAATAATAAACAGAGCTCAATGCTAAAAACAAGATAATAGGTATTAACACTTTAGCCGTCCCAGTTATAAGTCACAGCTACAATATCCTTAACTGGACACTAAACGAATTATCTAAAATAGACAGGAAAACAAGAAAAATAATGACAGAATGCACCACCCAAAATCTGACATAGAAAAGCTATATATACAACGTATAGAAGAAGGTGGTAGGGGTCTTATACAGCTGGAAAACTATTATAAAATTACCACCATAGGTCTGCAAAAATACCTACTTCAGAAGCAAGGAAAACTAATACAAATAGCCACAAAACACGAGCAAAACAAAAAGCTGTTTTCAGTATTTAAGGAAGCTGACAAATACAAACAAGAAATCATACTATCTAATAAATACGAAGAAGAAGAAGAAGAAGAAGAAGAAGAAGAAGAAGA
>NC_068995.1:26048754-26056573 GCF_001194135.2 Octopus bimaculoides
ACAAGTAACTGCAGAATATGTGGCGATGGACAAGAAACAATAATTCATATTATCTCTGGCTGCCCAGTCCTGGCTAAGAAGGAATATATTCACAGACACGACAGAGTTGGGACCTATATACACTGGAAGCTATGGAATAACAACAGAAAAAAGATGGCATAAACACACGCCAGAAAAGGTCACAGAAAACGAGAACGCAACCATACTCTGGGATATGCCAATACACACAGATAGAGAAATTAAGGCCAATAGATCAGATATATTTGATGTATCAATACCAGCAGATGACAACGTTTCCCTAAAAGAAATAGAGAAACTTTCAAAATACAAAGACCCGGAAATAGAGATAACTCAAATTTGAAATCTAAAAACAGAAACAATTCCTATCATAGTATGCGCCTTCGGTATAATAAAAAAATATTCAGACAAATACATAACAAAAAACATCAGGACTTACAAATATATATATAACATACATAAAATTGCACTACTGGGCACTGCACACATCCTACGCAAAACACTTTCAATACAGTAACCATAAGAGCATCACAGCAAACCACAGCACATACCCAAGGCAGACAGAGCTGCGCTCGGTAGTGAAGTGAAAGCACAAATAATAATAATAATAATGGATGTGCTACACCAGGCTCTCCATTCAAAAACGAATCTAATCTAATAACATCGGTAGAATGAGATAAAGAAACCTGTAGATGACTTGAAGGAAGCGGTTTTTAACGAGAGTAATCACAAAAACGAAATTTTAATGGCATACAAAGCATAATTTCTCCTATGCACGATGTTTCAGTGAAACATGTGCGAAACACAAGCGAAATCAACGTCGGAAAGTTTATAAATTATAAAATATATTTGGAACAAAACAATAAGTTCACAAATTGAGTAATTACGCATACACTCGAATGTCTACACAATCATATATACATGCTAATACCCATAGGATTACACATAGATCCCAATGTTTACATAACTATGTGAAATTTACAGGACACATACACGCGTATGAAAATACGTCACAACCGAAGCAAAAACAAAAAACAAAACTAAACAATTTTTTATTTTTCGAACAAACACAGAGTGAACAATTTATAAGTTTAAAAACACCACAAAATACTATGCCCGGAGATAAATCTATCAACAAAAAAATACAGATGAATACAGATTGCCTAAAGAAGCTACGTTACGAGCAATGTTTTCATACAGAGAGTTCGGAGGCGATGTTGTCTCAAAAAATTAACCCTAAACAGATCCGTCCCCTAATGTCAAAATCCAAGTTCGTCATCCCTCAATGATAACAAAACAAAATACAAACCGAATCAGCCATCACCCGGAACACCAAGGACGGTGTAGTCAAATCAGGAACCAGATTCAATACGGAAAATCAGCTACTGGTTCAGATCCTCCCGAAGCACAGGAGCTGGAAGTACACCACAACCGGAATATTCCAACAGATGGTGATCCATACTCGTCATCAAATAACCAAAAGAAAAAGAATGAAAATGCTCCAAGGGAGATAATAAAGAAGTTCTTAAGGCCTTCTATCATGCCATATATTTCCCCACAAATAAATCTAATACTGTACAAGCATACTTAAACTGGAGACCGAAACACCTTGAAGTAAGACCCTACATAGACAGTAACAAATTTGCCAACCTCAGAAGAAACATTATGAAAAAGAAATTACTAACTGAATTGGAGATTGACCAAACTAAACAATCAGTAAGGGATAAAAGGAACGAAGTTGCAGCTAAAGAAGGTTCTACAGAGGAAATAATTATAGACAAACTCAGGGCTGATGAAAATGCAATAATGATTGAAAGAGTTAATGTAACTGATAAGCAAAATGAAATACTCTCTGAACCAACCATAAACACAGGCAGATGAAAATCAAATAGAAGAAGAAAGTCACACAGAAATTGACCCAACAGAAACTACATGATCTGAAAAATCAAATCATGATTGAATGGCTGAATATTAAAGAAACCAGTATGAATGAACGTGACACTCTCATAAAAATTCGCAATTCTAACCAAAACCTGAAAATAATTAGTAAAATCTGCCTTGCACTTAAGGATATAATTTCAGCTAGTAATGCTGACATTACAGACCTCAACCACCTGTACTATGCATCTGCGAAAATCTCAATGATTTTATGTGGTGAAAAGATTAGAAAACGAAAACATTCCCACAAAAGCCTATATGGCAAGAGCGTATTCAACACCAAATTCAGCTACTTAGGTCTGACATAGAATGTTTAAAAAACCTTAAGTCTGACAAGAATATCAAACCAACAAAAATCCGAAAATTAAAGAAAAAAATATATAAAACTATATTTGACATCGATACCACCATAGAAACTATCAAGCAAAAGGTATATGCTAAAGTTGCCCGCATAGCAAGGAATGAAAAGCGCGTTAGATTCTTCAAGGACAACGTGTTCAAAAATAACCTAAAAAATTTTTTACAGGAAGATAGGGAAAATACTAGTTACAGTAAAGTCTGTCCCATCAAAAGAAGAAGTGCGGGAATTTTGGAATAAAATTTGGGAAGAAGAAAAAAGGTCCCTTGGATTAATAGAATATCTACAGACTTAAACTCATTAGAAGAGCAAAAGGGGGGGGGATATCAAGGTAGAGGATGTAAGATCAGCTCTCAGGAAGTCAAGGAAATGGAAGTCTCCAGGAAAGGATAACATTCCTAACTTCTGGTTAAATGCCTTCCCAGAGAAACATGAACTACTAACAAAACTTTACAACAATATTTTGCAACAGCTTAGTATGATTCCCTCTTGGCTAGTTAATGGTGTAACATTCCTACTTCCAAAAATTAAGAAACAAATAAACCAAAATATCATAGACTCATAACCTGCTTAACAACAATGTATAAAATGCTAACATCTGTCTTGATTGAATATACCTATAGATTTTAATAGAAAGTGGCTTGTACCCACATGAGCAAAAAGGATGTAAACATGGATCCTATGGTTGTAAAGATCAGCTACTCATCAATAAGATTATCTTGGAAGATTATCACAAACGACAGAAAACTTGTCGATAGCCTGGATAGATTATTAAAAAGCTTTTGACAGTCTACCACATAGCTGGATTAAGAAATATCTGGAAATGTATAAAATAGCACCTACTCTGCGAAATTTCTTGTCTGTAAGATCATGGACAACTACACTGACAATGAATCTCTTAATGCTGGAGATGTAAAAATTTCATGTGGCATTTTCCAGGGTGATTCTCTATCACCACCCCTCTTTTGTCTACCTCTCTCGAAATTGCTCGATGATGCACAATACGGTTATAAAATGTTTGATAAAAATATAAAACATCTCATTTACATGGATGATTTAAAGTTCTTTGCAAAAAAGTGACCAACAACTACAGGGCATACTAGCGATTGTTAAACAATTCAGTGATGAAATCAGGATGCAATTTAGCGTCGATAAATGTGCAAAAGCTACCTTTATCAAAGGAAAAATGATAGAAACATCCAATGTTAAACTTGACCAGCAGAATGTCATAAAAGAATTAGAACCAGCGGAGAGTTACAAATACCTACGGGTATTTGAAGGGGATGGAATCAGACATTCAGTGATGAGGGAAAGGATCAGAAGAAAATGTTATCGCAGGGTAAGGGCAATACTCAAATCAGAGCTGAATGCAAGAAACAGGATCGAAGTGATCAATACTTTAGCCATACCAGTCGTGACTTACAGTTTCAATATCATTAACTGGTCAATTACTGAAATATGTAATCTTGACAGAAAAATACGAAAACTGTTGACAGTGCATAGAATGCACCACCCTAAGGCAGATATAGGAAGACTTTACCTGCCAACTGGAATTAACAATGAAGATTGCCACAATTGGCCTAGACACCTATCTGAAAAACTGAGGACTGGATGCTAAAACTTGTCTCAAAGCATGAAAACAAGAAAGTCTCATACTCAGTAACACAACAGGCAGAGGAATATCTAAGTGAATTCCAAACACAACAAATTCCAGAATTAGACGTTCTAGAAACAAGCACAGAAAAAGACAAAGCATGAAAACATGTGCTAAAACAGCTGCCTTAGATATTCTTACTGATAAATGGCAAGAAAAACCTCCCAATGCCAAATACCTAGAGAGTTAATAGTGCCGATTTTGACAATGCCCTTACCCATCAATGGTTAGTGTCTTCTGGCTTAAAATCAGAAACAGAAGGGTTTATCATAGCAGCCCAAGATCAATGCCTACTCACAAGAAACTACCAAGCCAACATATTAAAGAACGGCAGTAGTCCAACATATTGTGTATGTCAATAACAAAATGAAACCATTGATGATGTTGTTTCCATGTGCAGTCTTCTTGCGCCTACAGAGTATCTCAACAGGCATGATAGAGCAGCACAATATATTCATTGGGTAATTTGCAAAAACCTGGACCTTCCCCATGATTAAAACTGGTGAAAATACAAACCACCTCCAGTGTTTGACAAACATCACATCTCACTCCTCAGAAGCTTCATCATTCAAATTGACAGAAAGGTAGATACGAATAGAACAGATATTATATTGAAAGACTTCAGACAAAAACCATGCCTCCTCATTGATATGACTGTCCCAATCGATATAAGTATATCTGTCAAGACCTACCAAAAACTGAGCAAGTATAAAGATCTTGAAATAGAAATTGACAAAATGTGGCACTTCAAGACTAAAACAATACCTGTTGTCGTAGGTGGCCTGGGAGTGATAGCAAAAGGCGCTGATTGCTACTTAGCTCAGATACCAGCAAACCCCAAAATGGCAGAAATTTAAAAGATAGTGCTCATGGGAACTGCCCATATCCTACGTAAAAATAAATTCTATGTAATTTCAATTTCTAGAACAAACTCATAATCTTGTTTTCATAGATATTCTCTAGAACAATACTATGTGAAAAACCAAATATATGACACCCTAGGTATAACACCAACATGAACTTCTAACTTGTTATCTCTTGATGTCTCTGGGTGAGACTTGGAACCAACTTGTACAAATACAAAGCAAAAGTCAAACATATAAAAATACTAATAATAATAATAATAATAATAATAATAATAATAATAATAATAATAATAATAATAATAATAATAATAGAGTAAAAAAGTAGACAAAGAAACTCAATGAATGGGTCAGGAAGATAAATGATATCACTGGTGATATCAGGACTGACAACATCACGGACACCAACAATCTGATAAATACAATCTCGATCTTTCTGGCCCGCAAGTTAGGTTTGAAAGCCAAAGGTAAATGTCAACATAACCTGAAGGAACCACGGTGGAAAAGGAGAATAACGCAGTCTATTAACAAGACCAGAAAGCATATTAATATTCTGGAACGGAGAAAAAAATGAAGCTCAGCGAAAAAAATATGTTGAGCTAGAGAGGAAATATAGGCTGAAGAGAAGGGAAATCAATGTTGTGATTGAGGAATTAAAACAGAAGTTGAAATCTAAAGCACATAAACTAAAGAGATGTGAACAGAGAATTGAGCAATACAGATTAAACAGATTTTTCGAAGAAAATCAGAACGAGTCTATCAGGAACTGGATGGGAAAGCAAAGGGTGTCGGATGCTGAAGAAAGCAAAAGATTCTGGGCAAACATTATGATCTCAGGAGAAACAACACGAAACTGAAGCAGAGTGGTTAAAGACACTCAAAGAGGAGAGTGTAGAGTATCATCAAGAGGTTTTGATAATAACCGAGGAGATGATTTGAGATCGGTGCAGGAGAATTCCTAACTGGAAAGCGCCTGGCCCAGATGGGGTTCGGGGCTTTTGGCTTAAAAACTTGACAGCTCTGCACAGGAGAATTACGAGACAGCTGGACGAAATACTGAGTAGTGACATCCAAGTGCCGGCCTGGATGACAAAAGGAAGAACGGTACTATGCCAGAAGGACCCAAGTAAAGGGGATGCGGTTAGAAATTTCCGACCAATATCTTGTTTGCCACTGATGTTGAAACTCATGACGGCCATCATATCAAACAACATCTATAACTACCTAAATGAGAACGACCTGCTACCAGTGGAACAGAATGGGTATAATAGACGTAAGAGCAGAGGAACGAATGATCAATTATTAATCGATAAAACTATCCTGGCTAACTGCAAGAAGAGACACAAATTTGGCGATGGCATGGTTGGACTACAGGAAAGCATATGACATGGTCCCACACTCGTGGATTATTGAATGCCTTAAACTGCTTAAGGTCTCCCACAATATCCTGACGTTAATACAAAACTCAATCGCAATGTGGCGAACTGAACTCACAGCATGGGGAGATAAGCTTGGAGAGATAAATATCTAAAGAGGAATCTTTCAAGGGGACAGTCTGTCGCCTCTCTTATTTGTTGTCTGCATACTGCCACTAACGAGCGTTTTAAGAAAAATGTGTATGGGGTAGGTGCTAGGCAGGGTGAAAGTAAACAACCTGTGGTTTATGGATGATCTAAAGCTATTTATTAAGACTGAGAAAGAAACTGAGAGTTTAACGGCAACTGTGCAGATAATTAGAAAAGATACTGGTATGAAATTTGGGATCGAGAAATGTGGTGTAATGATTCTCAAAAGGGGGAAAATCAGTAAAACCCATGGGATCAAGCTGGAAAGTGGCGAAACTATAAAATAAGTCGGAGAGGAAGGATATAAGCACCTGGGTATCATTGAAAGAGATAAAAGGAATGAACACAAGATGAAAGAAATGTACAGGAAAGAGTATTTGAGAAGAACTCGGCTTGTACTCCAATCGAAGCTACACGGCCACTATAGGATTAGAGCAATTAACATGTGGGCAGAATAGTATCTTGGAAGAAGAATGAATTACAAGAGATAGACCGGAGAACACGTAAATCAATGACAGTGAACAACTACACCCCAAGGGTGATGTGTCAAGACTGTATGTAAAGAGGAAAGAAGGTTGTGAAGGTTGTGTAAGGGAAGAGGAGAATAGTTTGGCTTGGAGAGTAAAGAAGAAATTATTGAAGCAATGAAAATGCAGAAACCGTAGATCCAACACAATTTAAGAAAGACCAGAAAGAGCAGATGAAGAAAATTTAGCAGGACAAGAAAATGCACAGTCAGTTCTTGAAGAATAAAGATGAGATTGATTGGAATAGAACCTGGCAATGGCTAGAGAAGGGAGACTTAAAAGGGCCCACTGAGGCATTAGTGTACAGCGCTCAAGAACAAGCTCTCAGAACAAGCTACTCCAAATATCACATTGATAAAAGCACTGACTCACCATGGTGTAGTATGTGCTCTGAGAAGGGAGAAAGTATAAGCTATATTATTAGTGAGTGCTGTATGCTCGCACAACGCGAATACAAAAGAAGACACGACAATGTGGCCAGATATGTCCACTGGCTGTTGTGTGGAAAAGCAAACCTCGAGAGAGCCGAACAATGGTATGAACACAAGCCAGAGGGAGTAATGGAAAACGAACATTACAAAATACTCTGGGCTTTTAACATACAGTGTGACCAAGTAACTGTAGAATATGTGGAGATGGACAAGAAACAATAAATCATATTATCTCTGGCTGCCCAGTCCTGGCTAAGAAGGAATATATTCACAAACACGACAGAGCTGGGACCTATATACACTGGAAGCTATGCCAACACTATGGAATAACAACAGAAAAAAGATGGTATAAACACACACCAGAAAAGGTCACAGAAAATGAGAAAGCAACCATACTCTGGGATATGCCAATACACACAGATAGAAAAATTAAGGCAAATAGACCAGATATAGTTGTCAAAGATC
>NC_068995.1:26057334-26061257 GCF_001194135.2 Octopus bimaculoides
GTGTGTGTGTGTGTGTGTGTGTGTGTGTGTGTGTGTGTGTGTGTGTGTGTGTGTGTGTGTGCGTGTGTGTGTGTTTATGCGGTTGAGAATTCTTTTATATTTGCGTCTATAACATGGGACAGCTTGGATGTCGGACTCAAGTCTAAACGCAATGTTCACTTACATTTAATAATATAGCTTAACAAATACCACGAACGTTTTTTTATATGAATTTTTAATTATTTCTTAAATATAATACCATCAGAAAAGTAGGATATCAATATCTACCAAAAATGTCATGTGATTAAAATGTTACAGTAGCCCTACACCATTTGTATTTCAGTTTTTACTGTACGGGTATTACATTTTATGTGAGATATAAAAACAAAGCATTGAACATGATAACAGGTAAATTAAATGAAAACTGAGAGAAGTCAGCTTTTATTTTTTAAGTAATGTACAGATTACGGATATTGGTCGTGTTACTCATATATGGAAATGAAATTCAAATCTCACGTAAAAATCACTTTTTTTTGCTTACTATGCATAAAAAGAAAACGAGACAAAACACAATGATCAATGCTTACAAACTTGAAAAAAAGACAACTATTGTGGCCAGCTCACCTATCCACGCAGGATAGGCCAGGTCATGTGCCATAATGGCACACAACAGTTGTACATCTCAGCACATTGTGGGATTTTCCATTTGTAGTGAGTCATGTCATCATTGAAAAGCAATCAGGTTTTAAAGGTTTTCGGATAAGGAAATCAACTTTATATATTCAATTGTGTGTGTGTATGAGTGTATGTGTATGTATGTATGTATGTATGTATGTATGTATGTATGTGTGATAGCTGTTATGGTATGTGCATGTGTGAGTGTGTGTGTGTATGTGTGTGTGTGTGTGACTATATGAATATAAATCAAAATATTCACTCACACACCTGTTAGGAAATTAAGGTTTTCTTAAAAATTATGCCTGTTTTATGAGTATATTATGAAATATTATTATTATTGGGCAGTGTTACCTACACTACATTACAAATTTTAACAGGTAAACACACGGTTTTTCATGTTGCACTGTACGGTCAGGATGAAGTCCATTGTCATACTGGGGAAAGTTAGGTGTAAATAGCCAAACTGTGAAATTCTAACAAATTGGCTACACCTTAGCAAACCTTTATAAGCAGAGATACTTGTACACTCAGTTAACTAAGTTTTTTCTGTGAGACAAGGTTGTTCAATTGGATTCTGGAAGCTATGATTGCCTGTTTAGTTTATGCACTTTGTGCTTTGTGTTAGGCATTTATGGATTTATTTTATGCTCCAGGAATTCGCCAGAACTTTTGTCAGATTTAAATAATTTGTGTGTCACATCTGGGTGAGCACAAAAATTTCTTAAGTTATGTTATTGTAATATTTATGTGAATTTTGAACCCTGCATTTGTGGCGGGTTGTATAGTAATTTTGCTCGCTATTTTCTGTTAAGATAAATGTTGAAAAATTTGTATAAATAGCTAGAGGGTGTATGAATTTAATTTTCCATGTAGCCAATTTTTTGTATTAGACAACTAAACGGTAAATATTATCTAATGGTTACTCAGCATGCTTATATGAAGCAGTTTTGTGTGAATTTAAAACAAACTAGAATATTTGTTTGACTTTATTTTTTAGCTATAATTATTGATGTAGTCTGGCAGCCGTTTTGTGTCATGAACTTTTAGTTTAAATGGTTGCTTTGACATTAGATCTATTTATGTTTAGGTCTAAATTTCAAAAACCGAATTCATGAAACCAAATTTCGGAATCCAAATTTCGAAAACATTTATGAATCCAATGAAACCAAATTTACGAATCCAAATTTATGAAATCAAGTTTATGAAACCAAATTTATGAAACCAAATTTATGAATCCAAATTTCTAAACTGTCGTCTAGTGTAGCATTAATTTATTTGTTCCTATATATTTATTTGTATGTGGGTTAATTATAAATAATATTTTTTTAAACTTCATAGTGTGTTGTTGTATTGGGTTCACCCCATCATTGCTGGTTGTGTAGGTTCGGGTTATGGTCACCAGATCGTAACACTACATACATGAATATATGAAAATGAAAGTGTTTATAGGACATAGACTTAGAGGTTGCTAATATTGTTGCTGGCGTTACTTCAATCGAGTAGCTCTATGCCCAGCCGTATGCTCATTTGAACTCGTAAAAGCTTTTGTATTGACACGATAATACGCATACGTATATACGTATAATATATATAATATACATATATACGTATGTATTTTTATTACATATATATATATATATATATATATATTTATGAAACACGTGTAGTCATTTTATTATCTTGATCTTATGATATTTACTTTGTATTATATTATACTTATTTATTGTACTTTTAATTATAAATTTCTTCTATATGTGACAGTGGATTTTCATCGATGAGTTCATAAACCTTGGTTCTGTTCCCTAATACTACATATATATATATGTGTGTGTGTGTGTGTGTGTGTGTGTATTTATATATGTATTTATATATGTATATATATATGTATATATATATATATGTATATATGTATATATATATATATGTATATATATTATATTATATTATATTATATTATATTATATTAAAGGAAAAAGGACAACAAAATATCAAGGCAGAACGAATATCTCAAGTCATTTAGAATAATCTAATTAGGGTAAGGTGAATTTGAAGTCTTACAGCTGATTCTGGGATATCCCAAATGATAGGCTAGCATGTCCGTACACTGGGTATTCCGTCAAGAGAGATAAGGTATGTATGAAAATTCTAGACAAATATAGATATCACAGAGGTACAGGTGTGGCTGTGTCGTAAGAAGCTTGCTTCCCAACCATATGGTTCTAGGTTCACACCCATTGCGTGGCACCTTCGGCAAGTATTTTCTATTATAAACTCAGGTCGACCAAAGCCTTGTGAGTGGATTTGGTAGACGGAAACAGGAAGAAGCCCGTCGCATATATATATAAATTAACAGAATGAGATTTAAAAAATCCAAGGCTGTGAATAGTTTTCAGAACATTTATAAACAGAACATTTATATTACAGTTGTTTCCTAGATATTTTATATATCCCTTCATCAGAGACGGTGCGAGAAAATGTTTAAGTAATAGTTATTATAGAGAAGATATGAAATACAGAGTGAAGTGGAGGAATGAAAACAGACGTGAAATACGTAAGGATATTGTAATGCATGTGTCTTTGTGTCTGTGCTCTTCCAGTGTTAGTGTGTTTACGTCCTCGTAACCTAGCGGTTCTACGACAGAGATTGACAGAATAAGTACCAGGCTTTAATCGATTCATTCAACTAAAAATTCTTCAAGGCGACGCCCCAGTATGGCCGCAGTCTAATGACTGAAACAGGCAAAAGATATATATATGTTATATAAAGAGAATATAAACAAAGACAGGTGTGAGATGAATATATTTATTTCACCTGTTTTACAACTCCAGTTGAAAATTTGATGTAACAATGATATTATGTTGATCTGATAAGCTAGATCTGATGAGCTAGATCTGATGAGCTAGATCTGATGAGCTAGATCTGATGAGCTAGTGGAAAATGTTTCTGGGCCGAGGCATTGCTTGAAATGGAGAATACTTTGAAGGCGACAAAAGTGTATACGTGTAAGACTAAATGAATAACATTGCAAAATTCCGATTTCTCTCGGGTACACCCTCGTATATATATATATATATATATATATATATATATATATGCGAGTAAAAATAAATACAAAAAAGGGGGGGTTTTTGTATGATTGTGTATAGAGGAATATATTATTTTGTTTAAAAGAGTTCCAACACTGTCTGTTTTTTATGTTTTATTTATATTCCTGCAGAGCCAATGCCAATGTGGGGTATAGAATATGGAATATACAATATATAAT
>NC_068995.1:26061800-26062282 GCF_001194135.2 Octopus bimaculoides
ATATATATATATATATATATATATATATATATATATGTGTGTGTGTGTGTGTGTGTGTGTGTGTGTGTGTGTGTGTGTGTGTGTTATATATATATATATGCCTAAGCGATATATGTATGTATATATACAGAGTGTCCACTAAGTCTGGGTACATGAGGATTAACACTTTAAGTAATTATTATTTCTTATATTTAATTATGTTATGATTTTATTTACTCCAGGTACCCAGACTTTGAGGACACCCTGTATATATATATACATCGCTAGCCACTACACATTCTTTATTTTATCTCCCTGTTTCTTTCTGTGTTCCTTTCTGTGGAAGAGTGTAGGCTCGAAACGTTAAAGACTTTTTCACTTCCCGAGCATTAAACTAATACATCTGTTTGTTGTCTACACCACCTGTCTTCGTCTTTTATTTATTTTTTTTTGTGAATTCTCCCTATATATATATGTGTGTGTGTGTGTGTGTGTGTGTGTGT
>NC_068995.1:26063576-26072582 GCF_001194135.2 Octopus bimaculoides
ATATATATATATATATATATACATATACATCCCACAGTCTTCTCAGATAGCGCCGTGTATTTACACCTTTTTGTCTACAGCGAGAAATTTTCTCCCAGACAGCACACGTGAATGGCTTGCTTATGGGTTCGAATAAATCTCAAGTATATTTGAACTGGTAACAACTTTGTACATACATACATACACACACACACATACACACATATATATACGTATGTATACCCACTCACACGCACTCGAATGCGCGCACGTTCATACTCCAACACACACACGCACACACATATTATGCTCTTCAGAATTATCGCACTCTCTGGAGGACGGTGGGTGCTACGTGCGCGCACACGCACTTAGTGTGAGTAATGTGGGAGCTAGTTTATGTGAGAGGAAGTATATTATGAGGGAGCGGTGATCCAATTTTTAGCAAGAACAAAATAAAAGAGAGGAAGGTATGGTGAGGGGTTAGATGAGGTGGGAGATAAATAAGAAAGAGAGCAAAGCAGATGGACAAAAAAAAACATCTACCCAGGATACACAGATACATAGATACACACAACAAGGCGGGAGAGAAGATGAAGGAAAGTAAACTAATTCTTTAGTTCGAACTAAAGAATTAGTTTAAAGCGTGGAAGGCAAAAGAAGGTTGAAAAGTGTAGTAGTTTAAAGCATAAGGTGAGAGATTTAATGTAAAACGGAAAGTAACATAAACCTTCTCAATTTGTAGTTGTGCACGACTACATGATATAATTTGTCTTTTTCACATTTAAAACGGTAGGGTGAGAATTGACTGCTGTTTCTGAGAGTTCAAGGGAACATGAAGAATCTCTTGTTGATCAGATTTGTTAACTATAATAATAGTTTCACAAAAATTGGTCAGACTGTTGATGTTTTTATAAGCTATTGCTTCTAGAACATTTACACGCGTGGAATTATTATTATTTTGTTTGCAGCTAGAGTTTAATGTTTAGGTATTCTCATATCTGAGAATACATCTTACTTTGATTTTGTTATTTATGTATGTGTGTGTGTGTGTGTGTGTGTGTGTGTGTGTGTGTGTGTGTGTGTGTGTGTGTGTGTGTGTGTGTGTGTGTGTGTGTGCGTGTGCGTGTCTGTGTTTCAACTATATTGAAAGAATGCTGTAGAGTTCCACCTGACAAAAACAAATTTACTTTCTAATAACATAAGAAGTAAAGGTTTCGAATTACAGACATAATAAATGTATGTTTTTGTTCTGTAAGTTGAAACAGTGATTGATATTTCGGGCACGAAACATCAAATTCTGTTCTAGAAGTATAACATGTAACGTTCATTTATGTCACCCTCCAGAAGATGTGCATAAGTCATGGCTAGGTCATTTTAAATGTATTTTTATGAATCCGCGCAGCAATCTATTTTATTCGAAGAAATACTCTTAAGACAGCCATGATTCAGTTCAAATTTTAAATCATAGGCCCATATAGCATTCTACAAAATAGGAAATTAGGAGTATCAATGGAGTAGAAATTTCAGCAAAAAATATGAGAATGTTATATGTGTTCGGGTGAAGCTTGTGGAATAAAAAATTTGCCTTTTAACAAAATTGAAAATACTCTATATGCAAAATAGCATCATCATCATCATCATCATCAGCAGCAGCAGCAGTAGTAGTAGTAGTAGTAGTAGTAGTAGTAGTAGTAGTAGTAGTAGTAAGGCGGCGAGCTGGCAGAATCGTTAGCACACTGGACATAATGCTTAGCAGTATTTCATCCGTCGCTACGTTCGTGTTCAAATTCCACCGAGGTCGACTTTGCCTTTCATCCTTTCGGAAACGATAGATTAAGTACCAGTCAAGTACTGGGGTCGATGTGATCGGGTATCCTCCTCCCCTCAAATTCCAGGCCTCGTGAGTATAGTAGAAAGGATTATTATTATTCAGTAATCTTATTTTTATCACGTGCTTTCACTGCACTACCAAGCGCAGGTGTGTGTGCCTTGAGTATGTGCTGTAGTCTGTTGTGATGCTCTTATTATTACCTCCGCCTTCTCTAGGGCGGAGGTATTGTTTTCAGTCGTGTTTGTTTGTTTATTTGTTCCTTTCTTTCTTTCTTTCTTTCTTTCTTTCTTTCTTTCTTTCTTTCTTTGTCCGCGGACAAGATATCTCAAGAACCGCTGCATGGATTCGGATGAAACTTTCAGAGATGTTTGGCCTCATGACTGGCACGAACTGATTAGATTTTTGGATCGATCTGATACCGGATAAGGATTATGGATTATCTTTCCGGTTTTATTATTTAATTGTTGAGAGCGGTCGGGTTCATTTTTAGTATTCTCGTTTGTGAGAGCAGTCAAGTTTATTTCAGATATTTTCATTTTAAAAATCATCTCCGGCCAATCGTTGAGAGGACGTTGGTGATGCCTTGGCGGAGGTTTGCGCTGTCTGAGTGTTGTTGTTATTATTATTATTATTATTATTATTATTATTTACTTTTAATCTGCATGTTTGTTACAATCACTCGCCGAGACACACCCAGCGTCCTAGGGCGAGCGAAGGATAAGAGATGTTACAGTATGATTGGAGAGGGGAAGTGGCAGAGGCAGTAGCGAAATATCGTCATGTAATACAACACAGACATTTAAATTGAGAGGGGTTTTCTAAGTATGTGGGCAGCACAATCTTGTCAGCACAATCTTTTGAATTTCTCTGAGACATGGTTCTCTTGGTATATTATCTAGATGTTTCCGGCGTCCCTTTCTCATCATACCAAGAGCACTCACAATAACAGGAACAGTTCCCGCTTTAAGATGCCACATCTTTTTTATTTCTATTTGCAGGTCCTTATATTTACAAATTCCTTTACAGATATATTTTTATCAGTGGGAACACTTACATTTATTAGTCTACTTATCTTTAATGACTATGTCTGGTCGATCAGCTTGGATCGTTCTGTCGGTGTTGACTGGAAAATCCCAGAGGATAGTGACATTTTTTCCTTCAATGACTGGATCAGGATGATGTTCATACTAGTAAGCAGGAGCGCTGACTTTGTAGTGTTTAAATATTTCCAAATGTAAATACTGTCCTACCCTATAGTGGCGGTTTTTGTATTCGTTTGGTATCAGCACAGGACATCCCGAGACGAGACGGTCTAATGTTTCGTCAAATATATTGCAGAATCTGCATTTAGGATCAGAACCGTTTTGAAGAACGTTAGCCTGGTAGTTTTTGGTAAGCAAGCTTTGATCTTGTGCCACTAATATGAAATCTTCAGTCTCTGCTTTCAGTCCTGAGCTTCTCAGCCACTGATGTTGTTGTTTGGTCGACATCAGCATTTCAGCTTCGAACTGTATACTGTCCATGCAGAGGCTTCTGGTTCCACCGCTCCTGAATTTGTTTCTGCCCATTCTTTTTTGCAGACTGTTTGATCCGTTTTGCTTGTTTGGTGGCAGTGGTTTCAGGTTGTTCATCTAATTCGAGGTTAATACCGAGTTCCCTTGCGAATTTGCAAGCTTCCTTGACAATAGAATGTGATTCTTTGCTGCTTTCGAGTTTGCACACAAATAGCAGCATCCAGTCCCCTGTACTAGATAAGTAGTTCTTCATTGCTATTGTGAAGGTCCTATAGCACAGCTCTACCTACATCATTCCTCTTCCCCCATTACTTATAGGTAGGTACAGACGATCAGCATCTGCTTTTGGGTGGTGTATGTTCTTAGATGTTAATAGTTTTCTTGCCTTCCTGTCCAGGCGTTGGAGCTCTGTAAGATTACAGTTAATGATGTTAAAACTGTATTGGATTACTGGAAGTGCCAGTGTGTTAATGGCTTCGATACGATTTTTGGAGTTAAGTTCAATTTTTAGTATGACTCTTAATCTCCTGTAATACTCTTTTCTAATTTTTTCCTTCATAGTAGCATATTGTATACCACCTCTTTCGTTTATCCCCAGGTATTTATAACTTTCTCGTGGGTCAAGCTCCTTGATGGTAGTATCGATGTCTAATCTAATGGGAGCTGTTTGCTTGATCTTTGCATCTATAAGAATTCCTTTTGCAACCTTTTTGAGCTTGTGGAAGGATAGAGTTCTGTTTAAGGAAAGTGTATATTCTTTTAGTTAGTATCGATGTGAGGTGGTGTTGAGACATGTTATTGGTTGGTAGTTCTTTGGATTTTCCGTGTCTTCAGTTCTTGGTAGATGGTATGTTGTTCCTTCGGTCAGTCAGGTAGGTATTGCTTTGGGATGCAGTTAGGGATGCAGCAAAATGTTGGTGTACTTCTGTCAAATTCGGCCAGGAGTCAGGGATCCGGTCCAGTCTTAAGGTCTTCCATTTGTGAGACTTTCTGAGAACACATCTTAGCTCTTCTACTTCTATTGTCTCCCGATTCTGCTCTTCAACTTCATTCAATCTCACTTTCTCACGTTCTATCCAGGGGGTTTATTATTATTATTATTAATATTATTATTACTAGTATTATTATTATTATTAGTCTATCCAGTGAGCTTATCATCATCATCATCATCATTATTATTATTATTATTATTATTATTATTATTATTATTATTATTGGAAGATGCACAGACTAGTGATTAGGATGTTACACTCACGATCGCGAGATCGTAGTTTCAATTCCTAAACCGGGTGGTGTGTTATGTTCTTGAGCAAAACATTTCATCGCGCGTTATTCTGCGATCACTTCGACACCTGACAAGTTGTACACCGTGCACCTGCTTAGGTGACGTCAACTTGATAGAGGGAGAATGAGCTAATGTACAGCACATATTTTATCACTATAAACAAACTCCTGTAGTGAGCTTTTTCCCTTGTTTGAGCTCAAAGAAGGGAAAAGCTCGTCAGTGCTCTATCAACATGCTCAGGAAGAACATGGAGGCTCGATTAATAGCATTAGAGATTATAGTATTATCGACACATAGAACTGACATAACACATAGATCACAGAAGCTACACACATAACAGTAGACAGACCGAGCCTCAGTAAAAACACGAATGGAACAGTAACACCTACCACCACACCACACCGCATGACTAAAGACAGAAAAATGAAAAACAAAACATCTCTTTCATTTTATCGTAGATGCAAAATTTTGAGATCATGAGAATGAAATAGAATAAACATTTAGATATACACACAATAACATTATAATCATAATAGAAAGTTTGTGATTTGGGAGCGAAATTGTATAGTATCTTATAATACCATAATTAGACAGTAAAAGAAATCTGAAAGGGAATGTGTGTGTGCGTGTGTGTGTGTGTGTGTGACCAACAATGTTTCTGTTCAAAAAATAAACCGATTTTCCAGAATCAAAATACATCTTTCAATTGTTTCTTAAATATGCTGCCATTTACACCATAATGAGAAGACGATCAATTTCTTCCTAATTAGGGACAAATAATAATCTGTTGCAATTCTATAATCTATCTCGGTGTTGTTTTAGACCATCTTATAAATTATAAATTAGCTTCAGAAATTGAAACTAATGTTTAACAAAAACAGATATTCCCTCCGTATTCCATGAATAGACTAGAAATTAACGCTAAAGTATATGAAAGAAATTATCAGTAGCATTACCCGAATTAAAAGAGGTTGTTAGTTACACATGTAGATTAATAAAATTACAATTAATAAGAAAATATAAACAGTGCATGTTTAGATTTTTAAAAAGGGCAGAAAAGGTCATGAGGTTGATAAAAATGCTTATACAATTAACAGAAGAGAAGTATTTCAATATTTTAAATATTTCCAAGGCGGTGAGCTGGCAGAAACGTTGGCACGCCGGGCGAAATGCTTAGCGGTATTTCGTTTGTCTTTACGTTCTAAGTTCAAATTCCACAGAGGTTGACTCTGCCTTTCATCCTTTCAGGGGCGATAAATTAAGTACCAGTTGCGTACTGGGTCGATCTAATCGACTGGCCCCATCCCCCCAAATTTCGGGCCTTGTGCCTAGAGTAGAAAGGAATATCTCTAAACTGTCACACGTAAAACTAAACAACTGGTTTTAGTACAAACTACAGTAAATTAAACTGGTTGAGCTGAGTGTTATGGGATATGTTGATATATTGCATTGATAAATTCAATCAATGCGGAGAATTTTTCACACCTTACAATACTTAAAAATATGACAGTGAATGGTAAAAACTATCAAAAAAGTAGTTAGTGATAATAGAGTTTGTCAAAAAACGACAAAAGCAAAAATTTGAAACATAGTAACCATGCATTAAAAAAATGACGACGTATTTTCTCAGAAATTCTAAATTGACAATAACACAAATATTTGTGAACGATACAATACACACATGAAACGTATGAACAATTATGCACCTGAAGCATATGGACTTGAGTATTCTAACAGAAGACATACATGAAATAGTATTCTTCAAATTTAATCATAACACAATTGGGTTGGGTAGAGGTGTCTTGCCTTAGTAAAATATTAGTACATCAAGCTACAGAAGAATCGGTAGCAATGTAGATTGAAAACTGCTATAACTACATAATTTACGCAGAACATATGGTAACCAAAACATATGGCATCAGTTTCTGAATAATAACACATCTACTATAGTCTCAGACATCTCTGCGTATACGGAGGAGGGAGGAGAGAGAGAGAGAGAGAGAGAGAGAGAGAGAGAGAGAGAGAGAGAGAGAGAGAGATAAATGTATAGCGATCAAACAAAATAATCGCTTTTAGGTGTTTCAATCCTGGCCAATGAAAAGTCACAGAACCGTCTAAGTATAACAAATTAGAAATAGAAATATCCAGAATGCAGAGACTGAAAAGGCTAAAAAGGACATTGGAGTGAATAAAAACTGCAAACTTTGCAATATTTTACAAAAAATGATATGCTAAGATATAAGCTTTTCTTTCATGAATTACTATATGAAACAAGTAGTTAATATACTAAACTACATGAATTTTGTTATTATTATTATTTAGCCCAAGGTAGTTTTTATCTAGAATATCAGCGATGAAAGGCAATCCAGATGTGAGACGTCCCATCTTTTTCCTAGGTACAGTGAAACAGGTACATATTATGTAACGTATCCTTGTTTTTCAAAGACGGTAGGGTTTTCGTCAATGTAGTTTCAGCTGCTATTTTTAGTTGATCCATCAACCACATGGAACTGTTTAGTTCTACCGATGATAGGTGCATAAAAGGTAGAAGAGTTAAAACATATGAAGACTTATTTACATATGTAATTGTCATGAAAATACAACCACTTCGGAAAGTATTAAGAAATATTTCGATGAACAATAAATTGGTCAAGAGAACGAAGATGGATTAAAAGAAAATGTGTCGGCGTATGTGAATGCGCGTGTGTATGCGTGTATGTGTACTGTTATGACTCCAGAAAGAATGAAGACTGACCCTAAGCATAAACTTTATTACATTTTCTGCGCTCGCATACATACAAGTAATAACTGTAAGTCTCGAATATATAATGAAAATAGTTTTTTCAAAATTTTTAGAAAAGCGCTCAGTATGAAATTCATATTTAGAGCAACGATTTAATGAAATATGGCTAAACTGAAAGGGCCATGGAAAATAGAAGCATCTCCTGGACACAAGCTTCTCACTCCTATCACTATATCATACAATATAGAACCGATGAAGTAGAGAGGAAGAGAGGTGAGTAGATCATGGTTAATTATGAAACTACGTTGAAATTTTGAAGTTGTACAACTCCGTAAATACGTTGGTAATGCGTATTAATTAACTAAAGTACTGAGACGGCATGCTGGTGGATACGTTTTAAATAAATGAGCATGCACACACTGTCTTAATACTTTATTACTTACAAATTTTACAGAAAGGAACAGCGCCTGTGATATTTGCAGGCCTTTCTAGGCAGTTGGAATTGATGTCATTAATATTTCTCTTGGACCTTTACAAAACAACACCGACGGAAAAATTATAAGCAAGGAGGGAATTCTAGAAGGCCGACATTCTGGAAAGGAAGGACTGAACGCTGTGATCAGTGAGGAACCTGGGAGTTGATACAGCATGGATAATAGGAAGAAGTGTGAAAAGTGAGACGTAAGTGCTGGAATAGAGACGGCATGAGTCCAGTCAACTCCGAAATATAAAGACCATTATAATAGCAGTAGAAACGACAGCAAGAGGAAACAGCACACCGGTAGGCCGAAATGTGTCTAGATGCAGTGTAGGACGCCTTTGTGTACAGCAGAATCACTTTCATAGAATGTAAAAAAAAATGCCCCATTTTTTACCTCACTTGAAAGTATCAATAATTGTTACAGGTTGAAGCACCTTTTGGCGTTAGACATTGGAATGGAGTAATTTTGAGAGAACTGCTCATGATGAAGAGGTGGCGTGTTTTGGGCTTATCTATCTCTCCCTACACCTCCTTTTTTCTCAATATGTCTGTTTTTCTTTTAAAAATTTTTTGCATTTTATTTTATTTGCATAATGTGTCCATTTAAACCCCCTCAACATACCCATTCTAACTATTACTGGTTTATGTTACTCATCACTATACTTAATAATTAAATATATTTTACTGCTGATATATGCAAACATGTATGCACATATAGTACTTCTTGGTGTCCTACATATCTACAACCATGTGTACGTATCTAGGTATGGATCTTATATGTCATCTGTGTGTGTATATCTATTATTTTGTGTTTATTTACTATATGTTGCCACTAACATGTATCTTTTAATATGAACGTGTGTATCTGCGTATAAACGTATGTTTCGCATATACACATATATATACTATTTGTTTTATATACGTGTATATTTATAACTATACGTGTGTGCCTTTTCTCTCTTTGCACTAGTACGAGTATATATATATATATTGTTGTACGATGTTTCTTCTTTTATGTATACCCTAATCAAAAAACAACTAAAATTCTATGTATACTTATGTGCAAATGTGCCTCTACTCATGTATGTGTAAATATACTAACACTTTTTACCTTATAAGTTTATATTTTCTCTGACATATATATATATATATATATATATATATATATATATA
>NC_068995.1:26073069-26074758 GCF_001194135.2 Octopus bimaculoides
ATATACACAGATAGTACATAATTACAAATATATATATATATATATATATATACAGCATACGAATACTTACATATACAACATACGTATACAATAATTTTTTGCTAGTTTATTTGTCTATTTGTCTTTTCTCCTGGTGCTGTATGAATACTTGATGTAGTTTTAAAGTCAAGTTTTAACTGCTATCTCTACCATGGTGGTATCTTTTAGATACCCTTAATTATAATTATATATATATATATATAATTTCTGTCGATTCATCGAGAAACGATAAATTACAGAATTCAATACATAAATAACAGGGTGGGGCAAGGGGACCGACCGCTCGCCTCGAGCACATTTTTCATAATTGGAAAATTGGCACCTTTTTGCTATATTTTAAACTCCTTAGTTCAATTGTACGATAACGGTCGAATCTTTTTTTAATTTTTTTTTTATCGCATGACCTAGGAAGAACTTTCAAGAGTCATTACTTTATTTGACCAGCCTCCCATGGTTTTGAGCTGTCTGCTCAATCTCGTTTGATGTTTGACCGCTGACATCTGAAGACCCAAAACAAACAATGACTTCATAATCTCTCGACACTGAGCGATACCGTGGAATTTCATCTTTCTCACCTCCATCAGTAGTTGTAAGTTTCATACGTAATGACATTGTTACTGAAACATGAAATTAATGAATGTAGAATACAATTACGTATATTATAACCAATGAAATATTTCGCATAAGAAGAGAAATGAGTTAAAAATTGTTTCATATGTCACAGCCCCTTTTTTATAAGCCCACCCCTACCATTAACCTTAGAACCTGGCTCCGTCTCTGATTGTATTCTTTAATAAATTATAACTGAAATACTTCCAGTATTCCGAATTACACGTATCCGCTCATGATACGAAACTGTTTTCCTTTGAAATATCTGTTGCTGCAATGTATTTTGAAATATTATATGAAAGTTATGGAGTAAACGCTTATCTTTATGTCCTTTCAAAAAACTTTGCCGGTGACACGTGCAAGAGCGGGTGTTTCAAGCTCACGTTCTTCATCTCATTTCTGGCTCTCGTGAGTAAACTCCAAACGTCTTAAACTTCATACAAGTGAGGTCATTATAATAACTAACCTCATGAAACTGTGTTATTGTTTATGTAAGATTTTGAAGTGATATATATATTTTAAGATCCACAAAGATCAGAACTTAACTAAAGCTTTTGGTGGCCCAAATCGGATATGCAATCTATGTGGGTGTCTTTTCAAAACATTATCTGGTTCTAAAAGCCACATCAGATACCATAATGGTTCTAAGGTGTAGGTACAGGAAGTGGTCAAACTCTACATAAGGAGTAGACAACCTTATGTCTGCTCAATCTCCGGTGAGCAGACATAAGGTTGTCCGCTGTTGACCGCTGACATCTGACAGGGAATATATATATATATATATATATATATAAAGTGTAGTATATTGCCACTTAAGTGTGGCTGACCCCTAGGGGTGGATGTTACTGTTGCTTTTAGCCCCAGGAGGACATCTCCTCCAGCTGGCTTATCGACACACGACTGTGTCCTGTTTGCCAAGGGAGTTATCCCTCTCACCTCGACCAGCAGCACGAACGTATCCGGATTTCAGGGTTATTTCCCTTCGTCGGCGTTCGACAGCTGATGACCTTGGTGAGAGAGACAAATCTGGCAAACCTTATT
>NC_068995.1:26074935-26077474 GCF_001194135.2 Octopus bimaculoides
AGCTGATGACCTTGGTGAGAGAGACAAATCTGGCAAACCTTATATCTTCTTTTCCAGTGACATTCTTCACTGATATTGAAAAGGTGAAAACAAGCAATGTTAATTCTCTATATGAAGTATTAACAGTAACTGCACGATAAAGTGTAGTATATTGCCACTTAAGTGTGGCTGACCCCTAGGGGTGGATGTTACTGTTGCTTTTAGCCCCAGGAGGACATCTCCTCCAGCTGGCTTATCGACACACGACTGTGTCCTGTTTGCCAAGGGAGTTATCCCTCTCACCTCGACCAGCAGCACGAACGTATCCGGATTTCAGGGTTATTTCCCTTCGTCGGCGTTCGACAGCTGATGACCTTGGTGAGAGAGACAAATCTGGCAAACCTTATTACCCTGAAATCCGCAAAAATGTGAGCATACGCATACGTGAGAATTGGTGCACTCATGATCACAAAGAAAGTTAGTTATTTACTTGGTGCTTATAAGAATAGGGAGGTTAAAACTAAACTTAAGTCATCCATACCTTAAATTAAATTAAGTTAACGATTACTCAAAATTCATTTTCGCTGCATATTAAGTACATTAATGTAGCATCCAACCATCCACCCCCGATTATACGGTGACTAGTTAAGGATATTTCCAGAAGAATCTCTAGATTATCCACTAATAATAAACTTTTCCAATCTCATGCAACTTACTATAATGTTGTTCTAGCTAGGGCTGTGTACCGTGAAAAATTCAGTATATACAAGAAACAAGCATACACAACACTGGTAATTCCTCCAACTGTGATGCACATTGTGTACCACCAAGAATACAGGCCACAAAGAATTGGTCATATCAATGAACTACCAACGAAAACTCATAGACACAAGCAACATAATAATTCAATTGCTTGTTCCAATCCTGTACAACACACTCGATCAAATACGCCTAACAACAGATATAGGAAACAGGATGTTTCCAAGAAATGCTGTCTCTGAACCGAGGTATGCCTGTCTATTCTGTGGAATAATGAGGAGATAATTAATAGAATTTCTGAACGCCTCTCGAGATGCCTATCCGCATGTAAATGTACTTAGCACAATGCAGTGAGAATGAATTTTGAGTAACCGTTATCTAAATTTAACTTACTTCAAGGTATGGATGATTTAAGTTTACTTTTAACCTCCCCATTCTTATAAATACCAAGTAAATAACTAACTTTCTTTGTGATCATGAGTGCACCAATCCTCACGTATGCGTATGCTCACATTTTTGCGGATGCTTGTACAAGCGAGTGTACTCGCGTCATGCAGGTTGCCCGAGGGCGTTATGACATCCATATCTGTTAACTGTTGTTTTTATTACTTTTCTCGCTGGACTGCGTGTTCGTTTCTCTTTTTGCCGTCTGTGATTTTATTCTTGATCTTCTATATAAATGAGGATATTTCCTCCGCCTGGATGCTTTTTCTCTCTACAAAACGGAAAGTTACATTGCAGAACAGTTCGATGAGATACATCTGCACCACCGGATGCTCCTGAACCAGTTGTTGAGTGTCCCAACCAAGAGGAATCGATGCTAGATATGTCGAAACAATTGTCGTGATTAATAATAAATTCTTATATATTCCATCTTCCGTCTATCATTTACCATATATATATATATATATATATATATATATATAATATGAGAGGTTTAGTTCACTTGTAATCTAAGCAAATAGGTACGCTGGGTAAATGCTATAGTTGGTCGACCATTAGTTTCCAATATCACAGCTAAGGCTGTATCTAGGGGGTCCGTGTTAGGATTCCGTTATAGCATGTATATATTATATTAGAGGAAAAATCAAAACCAAGGCAGAACAAGTACCTTCTTATACATCCTTCTTATACTTTGGAAAAAGATGAGCTGTGAACATTATTCTCCTGCCTATATTCTTGTAACTATTTTTATTCTTTATTCTTCTATTTTACTACTTTATTCTTCTATCTTATTCCTTATAAACTGTGAATTTTATTCCTTGTAAACTGTAAATTTTCCCCATCTAAAATATTCATACCTTGTCTCTAATGACGGAATACCTGGAGTCTATGTATGGCGTAGGTTGTACGGCGAAACTACACGTGTGTGTATGCTAACATCTTCGTAGATGCTTCTATGAGAGAGAGTACATGCGCCATACAACCTACATGAGGGTGTTTTACATCCATATCCGTTAACAGTTGTATCTAATACTTTTTCACTATATTGCGTTTTCCTTTCTTCTTTACATCTGTTACTTAATTATGGATCTTCTACATAAATGAAGCCATATCCTTTAATTTGCTGTTTTCCTTTAAAAGAACTGGAAAGATACAGTGCAGAACTATTATTTTAACGAGTTATATCTGTTTATCACCCGAAGAGACACATCTGCATCGTCGGATGCTCCTGAATCAGGTGATAAATATCCCACCTGTGAGGGATCGATGCTAGATGGGTGGAAACAATTGTAGTGATTAATAACTGTAATCGTATCTTCCATCTCTCATTAACCAAATATATATATATATATATATA
>NC_068995.1:26078091-26079123 GCF_001194135.2 Octopus bimaculoides
TTTGTTTGGATAATACCATACTTAATTCTGGTGCCATATTCACCTTGAATCTATATATATATATAGATTCAAGGTGAATATGGCACCAGAATTAAGTATGGTATTATCCAAACAAATAAAAAATAAGGTGATTAAAATCAAAATAAGCAACAAGTATATTCAACCTTGAATATCCTTATTGCTTATTTTGATTTTAATCACCTATATATATATATCTACAAGCGAATATGGGTACAGGATGTCACCAACACTGCAAATAACGTACACACGAGAGATAGATACAAGACGTGGACTAATTACAGGACAAAAACGAGTGGAATACGTAAACAAACCAGGGAAAAATGAGAGAAGTACGTAAACAACGAGAAAAAATGGAAAACAGGACAAGTTAACACAGTTGTCCTGCTCTCCATTTTTTCTCGTTGTTTACGTATTTCGCTCGTTTTTCCTTCGTTTGTTTATGTATTCAACTCGTTATTTTCCTGTACTTACAGTCCACGTCTCGTATCTATCTCTCGTGTGTATGTTATTTGCACCGTTGGTGACGTCCTGTACCCATATATGCATGTATGCATGTATGTATATATATATATATATATATATATATATATATATATATTTGGTTAATGAGAGATGGAAGATACGATTACAGTTATTAATCACTACAATTGTTTCCACCCATCTAGCATCGATCCCTCACAGGTGGGATATTTATTTACTGCGGTAATATTCTGACCATATCGCACGAGGAGTTTTTAGGCGGGCAATTTAAACTGGTCGTGTGCATACGTGAATATATATGTATGTATACGTTCCTATATGTAAGTATATTGTATGTTGTATATATATATTTGTATTTATGTGCTTTTTGGTGTATATTCCACTGATGAGGCAAAACATTTCTTATGCAGAGCCAGATATCCGGGATCTGGAATTATCCAGTAATTTTTGCTAGTTTATTTTGTCTCTTCGTCTTCTCTCCTGGTGCTATATAAACATTTATTGTAGTTTTAGAGTCAAGCTTTGACTGCT
>NC_068995.1:26079450-26080302 GCF_001194135.2 Octopus bimaculoides
ATATATATCTATATTTATATATATATATATATATAATACAAATGATATATAAGCATATGCATGTATACATACATATATGTATATACCTACATCTACATGTATATATAGATGCATATCCGGGTACAGGACGTTAGAAAAAAGAACGGGGACATAAAAACAAAACGAACATTGTTTAAAGACAACAGAACGAACACATAGGAAAACAAACAAGCTACTTTATGAAATTATTCCTTCATCAGCTGCCTCTATTCTAAAACTAGGCGTTTCGAAGATAAGGCAGAACGCATTTTAAGAATAGTTTCTTCTTGAGTAGTGGATTAACCCACTAAATAGAGGATTCCAAGGTAGCAAACACAAAACAAAGACAGGAAAAATTGGACAGTGAAAACATTAAAAAGCCGTAGGGCCAAACGCGATGGGATATTGAACGCTGTAGATATGACAAAGTGGAAGGGAGAAATAGAAATTTCGTCTAGCCTTTATGCTGGCTGGGGTGAGAAAGGAAGAATGACCAAAGGTCACATGTGAGCAAAGAGGAGTGGTAGAGGGAGGAAGTGGAACAAAGGTGGGAGACGAGAGACAGGGAGAAAGAGTAAGAGAGAGATATGTATAGCAGTGAAGGGGAGAAGCAAGGACAACAGAAGGAAGCAGAGCGGGAGGGGGAGATAGGTAAGAAGATAGATAGATAGATAGATGGATAGATAGATAGAAAGATAGAGTCGCGTCAGAAATATACAGTTGAAACTTACTTGCAAATGGACGCGTAGCGTTCGATAATATAATAATACAAATGATATATAAGCATATGCATGTATACATACTATATATATATATATATATATATATATATAT
>NC_068995.1:26084396-26088360 GCF_001194135.2 Octopus bimaculoides
AAGAAAGAAAGAAAGAAAGAGAGAGATGTTTCTTTTCAATTTGATGTAGTCAATCCATTGAAATTTCATTGCAAAGAACTTTCTTTTTTCCTTTTCATTCTTTTTTCTTCCCATTTTATACCTATCAACATATTTGTAAATAAACACATTTTCTCACAAGGGCTGATGACCTTTCAAGATGTCAATGTTAGGAAGTAGGATAGGAAAGATAATAAAAGAGGAGAGGGTGCGGTCATCACTGAAAAATTAAAAAAAAAAGAGTTCAAAGTTCAAAGTCCTATGAAAATGTATATTCCTTTACGCTTGTAATAGTCAAGCTCCATATTCTGTGTAATTCCATATTTTGTAAGAACAAACATTAAATATTAGGAGAACATTCATAAATTAGGAAAATAAAGTCAGAATATAAAAAAATAATTTGGTATTGTTTATAATTCAATCTATTATCATAAATGATTTTGTATTAATATGTATATTGTATATTTAGCTAGAAGCCATTCTGTAGGATATAAATTATATAACAAAGCAGGGCCTGCTTAAATATATTTTTGAGTATCTTTCATCTTTTTGTCGGATTTATTTTTCTTTTCCTTGCTTGCTTGGATAAGATAATTCAAAAGAGATCCTTTTTCACGAATTACTTGCAATCAGGATAAAAAGCTCTCTCTACCTCCTCATAAAGCTTTTCTTCCAAATATCCCATGACTAGGTTAGCGTACCACGTCCCCATAGCCATGCCCTTTATCTGTTGATATGTTTTAGTATCGAGTCTAAAAATGTTTTCTTCTAGTGCCAGGCGTGTGGCATTGGTGATGAATTCAGTTTTGAAGCATTCATTTATCCGTCCTCTATGTTTCTCTACCAAGTGTTTGAGTGATTACAGGTCCAAAGTGTGAGGTATATTGGTATAAAGATTGGTGAAGTCAAAGTTTGTAAGTATAGTACCTTCTAGAACAGTGGTTGGAATATGCTGGAGGTATATAGCTGGGTATTAATGGGCATAAACGTTTTAGGAGTATATCCCCAAAATAACTCAGATGTTGTGTTGGTGTTTGAGGTTCAGCAACTATTGGTCTCAGTTTGAGGCTAGAAGGCTTTAGTATTTTTATGTATTGGTTCCTCTGCTCATTTATAGCTCCCTGTATTTCGGAGCTTTTATGGATGTTGGGTAATCCGTAGAAATTGCTCTCTTTGATAACAGGATTGCGTAAATAATCTTTCTCTTTCTCTTGGTATTCATTAATTAGTGTTTTGATTTTAATCATTATTGCTTTTTCCAGGAGTCTTGGTTCTTCCTTGTAGTGGGTTTGGTGTCTTAGAATTTCCAATATTTTATCTTTACAGTAGTATTTGTCCATGATTACTATTGTGTCCCCTTATCGGCTTCTTTTAAGATGACTGAATTGTCATTCTCCAGTGTTAGTAAGTCTTCATTTTTTTCTTCTCGAAGGTTTTGTTTGCATTCACGAGTACTTAGGGGAACATTCGAAATTGTGTCTATATATGCATCTAAATGTCTCTCATTCCTTGTAGTGGGTGAAGAGGAATTTATTTCTGACAACTTATTTGTCATTCATATCCTTATTGCCGAAGAATTCTATAAGTCGGAGGTGGCAGTTAAAATGCTCAATATCAGCTTTTAATTCAATGAGGTTAGGGGTGGGTGTCGGGTAAATTTGAAACCTTCCAGTTGGAGATTCATCTCATTCTTGTTGAGGTTTCTATTTGGCAAATTTATGATCTTCAGGTCTATATGTTCTGTGTGCTCATTAAACTTTTCTGTTGCATCTGGGCTGGTGCGTGATTGTGGCATTTTCTCTCTAAAAAAGGAATTGTATTACTGTGTTTCCACTTTTTACTGTTTCCGAGTTTTTGGTTCCCTCGTAGATGAGGGGATGGTTCATGTTCTTTTTACGTATTTCGTTGTTTATAGGATTTGTCTTCTTCCCATCTTCTATGCTTATTGGACCATTCTGGATGTATGGGATTGTTAGTCGTAAATCGTGGGTTTCTTGAGTTTCCATGGTGATTATTCATATTATGGTTCTGTGTTGTCCGTATTTTATTTGTCTTTCTTTCTATGTATTCATCCATCTAGGGTGCTTGGTATTATAGGTTAGTGATTGTTTGAATGTTACTTATCTTTCATGTCTTTTCCCCGATGTATTCATCCATCTAATGTATTTGACATTATGGGTTGATGGTTGTCTTCTATATTCCATGTGTTTGTTTATTGCAATGTTATGTTTTGGTATTGCATCTTTGAAATCCGTGTTGCTTATTTTGAAAATATATATATATATATATATATATATTTAAAATATTGATCTTATATTTTAAATATCGATCTTATCCTTATTTATATATATGTATATATATATATATATATATATATATATATATATATATAAGCGAAGTAGCTAGTAGTAAAATCTCAGGAAGAGATCAGAGTAGTAACTATACTAACCAGTAAAGTTAATCACCATATCAAAGTGTTTAACTCCAGACAAATTTTCCGCCACCGGGTTATCGGTGCAGTACTGCAGCCTGTACATATACATATATTTTGCTAGCAGGGAAGCTAACCCCTACGATCCTCCGGTAGATAACAGATCGCACGAATGACTCAGTTTCGAGCTGGTTGGCTCATCTTCAGTTGCGAGCACCTGGTCGCCAGAGAGATAGTCAGAGTCCGCTCCAGCCAGCAATATATTGTAAACAAAGAGACCATTGCTCACTGATTTGCAACAAGCAAAGTAACTAGTTTTAAAATCTCAAGTGATCAGAGTACTAATTATATTCTTTTCTACTCTTGGCACAAGGCCAGAGATTTTGGGGGAGGAGGCCAGTCGATTAGATCGACCCCAGTGTGCAACTAGTACTTAATTTATCGACCCCGAAAGGATGAAAGTCGACCTCGGCGGAATTTGAACTAAGAACGTAAAGGTAGACGAAATACCGGTAAGCATTTCGTCCGGCGTGCTAACGTTTCTGCCAGCTCACCGCCTTAGAGTAGTAACTATGTTAACCAGTAAAGTTAATCGCCGCATCAAAGTGGCTGTTCCATGTTACTCCTTGTTTAACCCCAGGCAGATAACCCACCAGTTGCTTATCGGTGCAGCACTCCACCCTGTACATACATATATATTGCTAGCATATATGTGTGTGTGTATGTGTGTGTGTGTGCGTGCGTGCGTGTGTGTGTGTGTGTGTGTGTGTGTGTGTGTGTGTGTGTGTGTGTGTGTGTGTGTGTGTGTGTGTGTGTGTGTGTGTTTTATAATATACTATTTTATAATTTTATACGTTTCAGACTTGAGGCTGAAAATATAGTATAAATATATAGTATTAAGAAAATTTTTTAAATATTCTAAAACTGAGAATTTCATATTATATATATTATATATTGTTTACTTACTGTCTTTATGCGCAAAGATATTCTAATTCCTTTTTATATACTTTTCATCGCTTTCCGCTCAACATTTTTCCTCAATTAAGGTATGTTTTCTTCCAAGTTTATAAGGATAAATTTTTTTTTTCCTTCTCTATTTCTTATTAATTCCTAGACAGATATATTAACATCACAAAGCAACGCTTCAGAAATCTGGTTCCTCTCTCGGAAGACCCGCCGCCCACACATATCACCACACCCTCTCTTAACTATTTCTTGTTTACTGAACACTTTCTCGGTAAGAAAATGGCGATGAACAGAAAAACTTGCGACAAATGTAATCATTTGTAATCTTATCAGTTGTTTGGATGACAGAAATGTATTCACCCCAGTACCCTCAACTCTAGTCGACTACACACAACACACGAATTAATAACACTGACATGTTTGTTCATGCATATTCATTGATTCACATTAGGTATGCGTGTATGTATAAATAATAGTATAATTATACATGTCCATGTATTTATACAGTTATGTACATACAAATATGTGTGTATGTATATATATATATAT
>NC_068995.1:26088432-26088889 GCF_001194135.2 Octopus bimaculoides
GTGTGTGTGTGTAGGAGAAGAAAATGGATATAATAACAATAGGAAACTCGTTGTTTCCGCTCGTCTGTCTTTAATTAAATAGATAACAAGGAGGAAGAAGCAGAGTTGAAGTGAGAGAAGTATTTACGATCGTTTCGATTTACTGGTTTAAGTAAATCTCTTCAGAATGCGAATATAGATAGGTGCATCGGTTAGGATGCGAAAGATAATTGATAGACATTTGATGGTCATGTAAACAAATTCGTAATTCTTAAATTAAATTTTTGTTCTTGCGCTGGTAAATTCGCTGGGTAGAGGTTTGTTTGTGGTAGATTGGTTAGTTTCGTTTGGTAATTAGGGCAGGGTGAGTATTATTTAGTTGCGGGATTCCTAGTTTAATTAAACCCAATTTTTTCGCACGTATGTATTCCATTTATATGTGTGTGTGTGTATATATCTATATATATATATATATATA
>NC_068995.1:26088899-26089842 GCF_001194135.2 Octopus bimaculoides
TATATATATATATATATATATATATATACACACACACACACACACACATATGAAGCGTACAGGAAAAAATAGAGCTCAAAACATGAGTAATATATATATATACTTATTAATAAACTGTAAAACTTACATATACATGTGTGTATGTGAGTGTGAGTGTGAGTGTGTGTGTGTGTGTATGTGTGGGGGGTGTTTGTATCTATGTAGTAGGTAGGTAGATAAGTAGGTAGGCAGACAGGCATGCACAGGCGTAGTTGCGTGATAAGAAGTTTACTTTCCATTCACATGCTTCCTGATTTAGTTACATTGCATCCATCTTGGACAAGTTTCTTCTATAGTCCTGGCCGACCAAAACCTTGTGAATGGACTTGGTTGACGCAAAATGAAAGAAGCCCGCCGTATATATATAATTGTTAAAGCGGACAACAAAGGTTAAGGCAAGACAAACATCTCAAGTGACATACGCTATTATTATTGAAAAAACTTTTCCTATAATAATAACGTATATGACCTGAGATGTTTGACTTGCCGTAACGTTTGTTGTCCTCTTTAACAATTATATATCCACTATATCGGAAATCTGTAATGGTTCCATAACTCCTGTCTTTCGTAAGAAGAAAGGGTGAGAGAAAGTTGTGGTGAAAGAGTACAACAGTGTTCGCCATCATCCCCTATTCCCAATTCCTCCGTCTACGCAGACATTATAGCGACAGCCATGACTTTGAGACTCAGTCTCAACTCATGGCTCACCACTTTAGCCTGCGTGGATATCCACCCACCACCATCCACACCGCCCTTGCCAGAGCACGTTCTGTGGACCGTGCATCTGCTCTCTCCCCCCGAACCCGCCCTGCCGTTTCCCGCCTCCCTTTTCCCCTCACCTACCATCCCACCACCCTACCCCTCCAACGCTCCATTCTCCGAGCTTTTCGGCCCCTCCAGTCCG
>NC_068995.1:26092293-26098303 GCF_001194135.2 Octopus bimaculoides
TGTTTGTATTTAACTTTCAATTTTCGTTAGTTATGGAATTTACAGGTAGGATAGAACCGCTGTTTTGGAATTCATCTTTGAAGCATATCCCCATTCCATCTAGAAATGAATATATTTTGAAACTTATTAATAATATTAAGGATTTTATTACTAGAATTAAATGGAAAGTCTACTATAATAATTATAATATTTCTAATAATAACGATGCAAATCATTCCAATTATATTAATTCAAAGTTTAAATCTAAAAAAGAACCCTCTTATAATAGGGATTTACAGATTTTAGAGGATAATATTTGGAAGGTGGTGAAAAATATTAAATTTCATAAATACCCAAATAGACATAATGATTATTTAAGAAATCTAGCTATTAAAATAAAACAAATGTGAAATATAGAAGGAATTATAGTACAATAAGATAAAACTAGGAACCTGTATAAACTCGATGTTAAATTATTTGATAACCTATTAGAGAAAGAAATTAATAAAAAATATAAAATTGTTCCAAAAAATACTCTATATTCTATAAATAAGGCCTCTAAATTAATAATGATGAAATATGAGTTAGATAATAAAACTGAACCTTATGTAACTATGCACCCTAGAATTACTTTGAAAGACCATAAGGATAATTTTTATTCTGACCCTAAGTTAGGCTTATTTGTCCTTGGAAATCAGATCTAGGTAAATTAAGTAAGATCATTTTAGATAAATATATCGATAGATTAAATTATATTAATTACCTTAAATTATGGAATAGTAAGTACTATAGATACTTTAAAATTGTTTAATAATATTAAGAAATCGTTAACATATACTATAGGTAAGAGGCTATCATTACTTTCTTCCAATTTAGAGATTTTCGAAAAACATGCACCTTATTACAATGAAGCCCTTCGTGAGGCGGGATTTACTAGAGTGGCTGTGTGGTAAGTAGCTTGCTTACGAACCACATGGTTCTGGGTTCAAAATTCGGAAATACAGATAAATAGAATTCAGCGAACACATCGACGTTTGCGTTACTAACAAACAATCCAGCTTCAGAATTTTTCCCCTCTATAAACTCAGGGACGATGCAACCTGTAGTTAGTGCATTAGCAAAGTCATATTTTATCATAAAATATAAACCCCTTTTGAATGCGTCCACCACAAATGACACTACTACAAGGGCCTTAGAATAATACCCACACAATTAAAAACGATATATTTAGAATAGTCACTACCCATGAATTTATTCAGAACAATTCCAATCACTCCTATTACAACCACAACAGGTCACTTTTAGGGCACTTGACCATTTAAGAGGATTCCACCAACATCCTACTACTGTCATACCACTCCCGTATTTTTATTATTCTCTCTCTTCTTTTCCTACTGCCTCCTCCTCCTCCTCTTCTTCTTCTTCTTCTTCTTCTTCTTCTTCTTCTCTTCTTCTTCTTCTTCTTCTTCTTCTTCTTCTTCTTCTTCTTCTTCTCCTCCTCCTTTTTTTTCTTCTTCGCCGCCTCCTTCCTCGGCTATTACCGCTGTTTAAACAATCAAAACCAAGAAATCATATCAAATATTCTTTTAGGACTGCTACTACTTGCTACAAAGCCATCACAAGAGAAAAAAGAGAGACAAACAGACAGAAAAAGGGAAAATGTCCCTTGTATTTGAAAACTATGGAAATTTTTTTTGAAATATTTCATTTAATTTTTCCTCAATTTAATTGATTTTCATCCTTTTAGTTCGTTTACGGGAAATCTTTTTCAGTACGCATATAAAAGCTATTTTATTATGTAGGCTACAGCCTAATGATACCAGTTCTCTTTGTAATTGGTAGGGAAGAACAGATGATGAAAGGAGAGAAAGGAATGCTAATAATAATGAAGAGGGAAGGCTGTGTGGTGAGGCTTGTTTTGATATTTGTGCGGGATGGGTAGCATGACTCCTATCATCACACCATACAATCCCTTCTTTTGTTTCGGACACATACCAGTTGCCATTCACTAGATCCTCCGCTTTCATTCTCTCCAAGACGTCTTGCATCATGGCAACTGTCCTCTCTCCCACTTTGTCTCTTCAGTTCACCGCCTCCAGCTTACCTCTTGATGTAGCTACATGCCGTTTGGAGTCATCATCCAACAGGATAGAACCTTCCTAGTTTCCCACACACTGAGAACAGTTCTTGCCTATTCATGTCCTTGCTCAACTCTAAAATCGCATTTCCTCTTCGAAATACATGTCAATTCTCCTTAACTCTTTCGAGCTTGAGCTTCAGCACAGTGCTTCCTTCCTTAGCCTCCGATGGTTTTACAATCAATCCGAACCTCCTCAGGTGACCCACAATTTCCTCTGCCAATTCCTCACTTTCATCTACCAAAATGTCATCAATGTAGGAACTACTAGCCTGCTCCACTTTCTCCAACTTCCTTAACATCGCCATGAGAACCTTCGCCATTATTTTCTCTGAACTCAAGCCAAACCCCAGTAGAGTCAGACAGGATTTTCCGCCCTTGTACCTCACCAATTGGTACCTCCACAATCCCTCAGGCACGTGGAGTGCAGATGTGCCGTCTTTAGACCGACGGTCGTAGTCGCCCCTGTCATCAGCTTCCACTCCCGCAAAGTGTCCCCGCAGATGTCCGCTGCTTTACTCCTCATATGGCACGACACATGCTCGTTCAACTCACGAAAATCTAACACTGATCGAACTTTATATTTTGACGGCTGTACTATAGCCATCATTGGTAGCACACCACACTTCACTCCCTATTTCCACAATATTAAAATACCTCTCCTATCTATCTGTCCATCTCCCTCTTACTCATTCCTAGCTTCTCTTTTCAGGGTGTGCCTGTAGCAATTCATCCTGTTTCTCAAAATGGGTGGAGAGAGGGATATCTTCCAGAAGTGACCCACTTTCCAGTTTGCTTCGAAATCAGCCTAGAAGTTTTCGTCTTCGATCTTGTCTATAGTATCTCTTCTCTCTCTCTCTGAACTCGACTTGTCGATCTTACGGCCTTCTTCCTCTGCTCTACACTTAGAGCATGCAGTACACCAGTGACCAAATTCCATTCCCGTATTTCCAACTGTCATGCCAACCAACCGGTGAATCACGTCCATTCCTATTACTACGTCGACACCATCCAGTACCTCATTGACAACAATCACTTTCACATTCAACGTCGTTCCTTGTACCTCCAGCTCCACTACGCCAACGACTCTGCACCTAAACTCCTTAAGCTTCTCTGCACTCAGGCTGGTTTTTCCAGTCCAGTTCTCAACCATTTTCACTGTCAGCAGGATTATTGTGCAATCCGTATAGACAAGGCCTCCCGCTTTTCTTGTCCTTATCAGAACCTTTTTTACATGCAGTGAACGTAGGTGAGACTTTAATCGAATGTCGGGCAGCTACCGCCGCAGTATCTTCCCTTTGTTTGTTTCCCTCTTTGCAAAGCTCGCTATATGCCAGGGCTGTTCACACGGGTAACATGTCACTTCAGATTTTAGTTCCTTGCAATCTCTAACCATGTGTGAATCCCGACACCTAAAATACAGCCTCATAAACGTCCATCTCGCCTAGCCCGTCATACTCCAGTTCCCGCTATTTGCCGCCTGCGTCTTCATCCTATTAGTCTCTGCCGCCAACGCTGCCTCGATATCACGTTTGTCGTTCTACGTCAATATTCACGTCTTATCTATCAAATCGCTCACCGACATCGTGTCGATATCTGGCAGTTGCTGCAACATCATTGATATATGATCGGAAAATCCGGTCACGAAAGCCAGGTTCACAATTCTCTCCATCGCTCCACCGGTAAAACTAGCTAGCTAGCCCAGTCAATCTCCTTATCTCGCACACTTAGTCATCAACATGCTCCCCTGTCCAGCTTGCTGTATACATTAAAGGCTCATTTTTTATACGCATCCTCCACGTTCTTTTTTTTACCTTTAGCTGAGTCACTTCATTCATTTCAACAAACTCAGAGCACTTTCTTCTAAGTACAGCATTAGGCTGACCACGTCTTATATGTCCTGCAGCTTTGAAACGAGCCTCACTTTTTTTTTTATCTAGGCCTTCATCGGAAAACGGTCGCAAAAACATCGTTACCAATCCTTATCCTCGTTATCATGTTGAATGTCAACGGTAGAAAGGTAGAAGAAAAGAAAATCCCCACAACAGATAGACAACGTGCCGAACTAGCTTGTAGATGGGACGGCGCAAGTAAGCCGCTCTTACCTTATAACGAGCTTCAAACAGAGAGAAAACTACTCTCCACAGATATCAGAAAAACTTGTAGCATGAACCTAAACGCTTACGCTGCTTAATCTCTGGCTAGAATCTGCCCACTCCCTGAATTCGCTTTTCACAATAGATCGCTTCAGATGCCCGTTTCCTCGCTCACTTCTGCTCTTGACGTTTCCTTTCACTTTTCCACAATAATATACAATTGTATTTATTTGTAAAAATTTGGATAAATATTCCTGACACTGATTATACTTACACATTTCAACTCAAGGAATATTGATGAAGCATTCCCACTAAAACATGCTTTAAATGCAAACTTAACACTAAACGAAAAAGCAAAATTTTGTTTTCTTGCGAAAGTTAACTTTACATAAGATGTGAACATTTTATTCAAGATTATATGTTCGAAACCTATCACTTTGTTACCCAGTTTATAAATTTGCTGTCCTAATTGCAATTGTTAATGCATCAGGTTTTGTTTACGAAATGAGCATGACAGGGTATATGGGTAGGTAAGTTAAGAATGGCGAAGTTAGATTCCCACTAAAATATTCTCTACTCACTAAATTACTCTCATCTCCCCACTAAGAGAACTCGCATTAATGAACAAAAGGATTCTAATTATATCAAACCCGTTCTTATGTTAGGCATTGTATGTCTTCTTGGACTACATCCTGCGTTTCCCTTTACAGAACGATGAGTGTTAAAATAAGAATAATTTGGCTGGTATTGAACGACCACGTTGAGACTTCCTCGTTGTTTCCTGGACCGTCTTAGCATTGGGTTGGTCCCTTAAACCCGTGGGGCCCCGAGGCAACTTGCCAGTGTGCCCATGCTTTAAGACAGCACTAGTTGCTTCTACGAAGTGTAATCGATTACGCTGCCATCCGGATTTATAAGCTGATAAATTATTCGTTTTTTGTTATTGACCTATTCTTTCTATAAAAGGATTGATTTCTAAACAAACAATTCAATTTCTGAAAATTCAATATCAACAAGAATAATAATATTATCGCGCGCACGCGTGTGTGTGTGTGTATTGGGTTGGCAAGAAAAGTAATTTCGGTTTTTTAGTGTGAAATAAGTCATTTTTGTCTATAGCAAAGAATGAACTTTAATCAGTTATATATTTTCTATTTTGTTCGATTACCTTTTGCCATCTTTCTGGCAACTTCATGATTCCGCGCTCATAAAATTTCTGGTCCTTATCAGCCCAAAACTGGAGCAAGTGCGGTTTCAGGTCATCATCATTATTTAAAGTTTTACCATTCAAAGAATTTTGCAAACTTCGAAATGAATGGCAAACTTCGAAATGAATGGTAATCTCTATGCAATCCCTCACACGGTTATATGACAATCAGATTCAGTTGTGGCTATGATTCGGTCATCATCAACTTCAGTAGGTCAACCAGAATGTTGGTCATCTTTGAGGGAAAAATCTCCAGAATGGAATTTTAAAAATTATTTCTGATATGTGCATTCTGTTAAGTAATCAACACCATAAACTTCACATATCTCTTTGTGAGCCTCAGCAGCTTTCTTGTCTTTATGGAAATAAAAAAGCAAAATATGGCGAAAATGATCGTTTTTACACTCCATGTTAAAATTAAGACTGAACTAACAGCAGTAAACAAAATTACGCACAATTTGCTTCTAAAGTAAGTTAAGAGTAACAGCTATCAAATGTCAAAAGGAAAAAACTTATAACACTGACAAAGTCATTAAAAAATCGTAACTCTATTTACGAAAAACGAAATTACTTTCTTGCCATCCCAATATA
>NC_068995.1:26099165-26102702 GCF_001194135.2 Octopus bimaculoides
TGTTAGTTAATCTGAAGATGGAAGGTTGTTTTTGAGACATTTATGTATTTATTTATGAGAGTATGTATGTTTCTGAAAGAGAAGAGACGAAGACCTACAATTAAGCCAGAAGAATTTTATTTAGATATCCATCGTTATTAATTGGAATACTGTACTTATTAATAAACTGTAAATATGTCCTGAAGGTCAAATAAGTATTAGAAATGTATAAACATTAAGAGAAGGGCGCAGCCTTAAAGTTGTTCTTGGTGGCATTGGAGCTTTTTTTTTTTTTACAGGATAAACGACAGATGGCAGCTGAAACAAGAATCTGACTGATGACTTTGGTAAATAGTTTTTACTAAATAGACCGTAAACTTCATTTGCATGCTAATGTGCGCGTGAGAGAGCGTGTATATATGTATGAGTGAGTGTTTGCGTGAGAGAGAGGGGTTGTGTGTGTCTGTGTGTGTAGAACGAGACAGCAGGAGAAATTAGACAGCGATGTAAAGAATGAGAAACTATGAGAGATAAAGAGAGAGAAGAGAAAGACAGATAGGCAGCCAAAGAAAGACACACTGACTGACTGACAGATAGGCAGACAGTAATTAGTTGCAGCCACAACAGTTTTTCGCAATGTGTGGTGATAGTAATAGCAAAAATATCTGCACGAAAACAAAATTTCTATAATGAGCGCAGCATGTCTGTGCAGTTAAGTTCACTTGACAACCAAGTTGCTTCGGGTTCGGCCCCACCCTTCGGCACTTTGGGAAAATGTCTTCTACCATACCCTTGTCTTGACTAATACATTTTCAGATTTACTTGCTAAAACTATGCAGAAACCCGTTGTACACAGATGTATGTATGTGTGCATGTATGTGTGTATGTATGCGTGCGTGTATGTATGTATGTATTATGTATGTATGTGTGCGTTTGTGCGTATGAATGTACATATGCTTAATTTCAAATGTAATATACATACAGGTAGTAAAATGCTCATTAAAAAGTATACTTCTCACTTCGAGTGTGTGTGTGTGTGTGTGTGTGTGTGTGTGTGTGTGTGTGTGTGTGTGTGTGTGTGTGTGTGTGTGTGTTGGATTATATTGACTTTGTGCATCTTCCCATCAGTAAAAAAAAAAACATAGAAACCATACACCAGTGCTCTTTTATGAACGAAGTCGCCCGTTGATATTTCTTTTGCACCAACTTACACAGACACTGTCTTGCCACTCTCACCTGAAAAAATACAGTAAAGCAGTGATTGTATCGTGGTATACCAGTTACTAACGAGAGTGTTGCTGGCAAATTGTTATATGAATTTTTTTACAGTTTGAAGACTCAACACCATCAACTGAAAGACTAACGGGACCATTGTATATTTAAAATGAACATTTCGATACTGAGAGCTAGAGCAAAAAGATTATATGGACGTAATATCGAGTAGAATGAGTATACCCATGACCATTGTAGTTCTTCACAAACAGGTAAGACTGACGTATAATTGATGCAGAATTTGGACACCTGTAGGTTAACAGAAAAGGAATTTCTAAGAGTTATAGATGTGGAAAGAAAGAATTGGGAAAGGGTTTGTTTAGGAACAAATAGTTGAGACAATAGGGGTCCAAAGAGGAGAAATAAGTCGGATATGGATGGAAGGAATCCAGATGAACGGTAGAAGAGGAAGAAGGAAACAATGAGTCTGTAATCCTAGCATTTGAAAACTGTCGGCGAGTGAATATATGCTCCTCAGTCAAATGAGCTTCTTTTGGATGCAATATGTAATGGTTGTATGTAGAGTAAGCAACACTGATTCATACAATGGCTTCACTGACTGCAAAGCCAGGATTTATTACTTTGCAGATTTTTGTGCGTTGTTCATGTATAAGAGGATGGGTTCTACGATTATTTCTTTGGTATGCGTAATGATTGTTTCTTTGAGATATCACAATGTAAAATTCATAGAAGCAGTCAGTGCGTATCTGGTGAAATTTTGTTAAGGTGTTTGATGTTAATGCGTGTGTTAAGGATAAGGAGTGAAGGCTTATTTCACCTTCATGGAAATGGATGGTATGAGAAGTAACAGTATGTCTATCATTAATATTGGTTTCAAACTTTGGCCCAATTTCGTGTAAGGGAAGTAATTCGATTACATCGATCTCTGTGCACTTATTTTTATCAACCCAGAAAGAATGAAAGACAAAGTCGACCTCGGCAGAATTTGAACTCAGAACGTAAAACGGATGAAATGCCGCTAAGCATTTTGCCCGGCGTGCTTACGTTTCTACCAGCTCGCTTTTGTCATTAATATTAAGAAACAGAGCGTGCAGTTCCGAAATATCACAGGTTAGACATTGGAGTACACCAGAGCTGATAGCATCTCTATGGGAAAGGATCTGCCGAGACATACTGCAAAGACGAGCTCTATCAATTTAACAAGAAGAATGGAAGGTGTTGCTTACGTCAAATACAACGACATCCCTTCGACACTCTTCATTAGAATGAGGAACCGCTATTGAATTGCATAAGGAATATATGTTCGTTAAATATGTCTCAATTGAACTCGCACTGATATGGACCCAAGTGATGAGTAAGTTTCAAAGGAATTAACGTGGTTGTTACCTTTTCTGGAATCCATCATTTTTGAGATGCGATAAGTCAGTATTTAGTAGGCTCGTGCTGTTTGCGCAACATATGCAACATAAAATGGCAAGGTAAGATATTCAATGCCAAAATCTTAGAAAAGCGTGATATCTCCAGCATCCAAAGCATGCTGATGAGTAGGACATGTTGTTTGAATGAAAAATGACACCATTCCAAAAATTCTTCTGTATAGCCAACAAGTGGAAGGATATCGCTGCAAAGGAAGACCTGTCTTTAGGTATAAGAATAAATTGAAGCAATCACTAAAATCTTTACAGCTTAACTTGACATCTTGGGTAAGTCATTGCATATTGATTTGCATAGCGTAAAATGTGCTACGATGCATTCGAACAATTTGAGTTGAAGAAAAAGAACAATAGAAGAACTATATCTTGCAACCAACAGACACATTTGCCCAATTCCCGGCAAAATCAAAATCATTAATGTCCCCACTGCGACCTCGTAGCAAAATCCATACCTGGACTCAAATTACATTCACGCATCCATCGCAAATAGATGCAACTTTCTGGGGTGTTTTTTTTTTCTTCTTTCTATTACCCTCTATAAGTCTTCTCTTTCAAACACTCATAGGTAAAACCGACGGGAGCGACCATTATATGTTGCTGTACTGGAAGGAACAACACTAAATTGTGTGTCAAGAGATTGTGAGTTTCTTGTAAAAACAGAAGTATTAAAGTGTTTGGATAGGATAAGTCCTAAATCTGAAACCCTCTCTCTAAAAGTACTGGAAGGGACACCAGGGGTTATTGTCCAGTTGAAGGTGGTGGTTGCATAGGATGACTATCTTTGTGGTGGTGTAAAGAGTCTAGAAATGTATTATTGAGTGCTTGCAGTGTAGCATTCGAAGTGATGCAGACAGCAAATGTTGAGGCTTTATTATTCCTTTTTTTTTTTTTC
>NC_068995.1:26103626-26104401 GCF_001194135.2 Octopus bimaculoides
AGTTACATAAAAAATACAATTATCTGTAAACATGTTTCGAAATCAACAGATTCGTACCGAAAATATCTGTTTCTCATCAGTACAGACTGTTGGTTTAAATACAATTTATAGGATCGCACAAGTAGCTCACGTGTGTACGGTTCCATCCAATTATATTTGTGGTAAAATTCAAAAGCCTTAACCCTATTGTATTTTTACCCTATTGTTTAATTTGATTAACCATAACCAAATTCTCAAAATTGATAAATTCGATGCGGGATCTTTTCTGCGGAGATATTTCCGGATTTAGCGCGCAAAAACGAAGGCTTTTGAATTTTACCACAAATATAATTGGATGGAACCGTACACACGTGCGTTACTTGTGACGTACAACTTAGTGTGCGATCCTATAAATTGTATTTAAACCAACAGTCTGTACTGATGAGAAACAGATATTTTCGGTAAGAATCTATTGATTTCGAAACATGTTTACAAATAATTGTATTTTTTATGTAACTTTCACTAGCCTTGCCCGCTTTACGCTTTTGTTACTTCGCTAAATTTCCTTTGAGAATTATCTGATCTTAGTAGACACATGACATGTGATCTTCTTCTAACACATTGGCAGTCCACCTAGTGGCCTCCTTTATATATATTTTTATATGTACATATACAATAATCCTTTGAGATTCAGATAATTTTTTAAAATCTCCCTCATTCTTTTAATGTGCTGGTTACCTGGTATTAAATTAATATTAATTAATATCCAATTTTTACCCTATTGTTTAATTATATA
>NC_068995.1:26104411-26109868 GCF_001194135.2 Octopus bimaculoides
GACTGAACCCAGAACTGTGTGAATAGAAAGCAAACTTCTTACCACACAGCTACGCCTGAATCTATTGACGAATGTTAAGTACTGGTAAACTAGTTATGTTTTATGCCGTACCGATCGCCGTGATTAAAGAAGAAAACTTCAGAGTGAAATATAATATGCGATGATTCACAAAATTTTCATATTAAATATGAAGATGGTGGAAAGCTGGCAGAATTGTTAGCACGCTGGGGAAAATGCTTAGCGGCATTTCGTCCATCTTTACGTTGAGTTCAAATTCCACTGAGGTCAACTTTGTCTTTCATCCCTTTCGGGCTTGATAGAGTAAGTACCAGTTGAGCACCGTTTTTGATGTAATCGACTTACGAACACCCTCGAAATTGCTGGCCTTGTGCAAAAAACTGAAACTAATATTAAAAGTAGAGATAATAAAAGAGCTAAATTGTTTTTTTAATTTGCTACTCTTTGCTTAAAAAATAACGATTTCCAAACTTTGTAATTGTGAATATCGATTAATCCATTGTGGAAAATCTTGATCAATGCTACAAAGGAAATGTATATGTTATATAGATCGTCGAAAGAGACGAAAAATTTTAGAAACTTCAGAAGGTGATTAATTTACAAAACTTGCGCAAATCAAAGAAGGCATATTTTGTATTGAGAGTGATCAAAATACAAGGATTAAAAATGGCGATTTTTAAACTTTGAAATATTATATTCCGATCAGTTTTTGAGGAAAATATTTAGTACTGCAACAAACGGGTATATTATATGTTGCTGCCATACCCATTATATTTATATGATTTCCCGGCCATACTCTACTTGATTACAGTGTTTCAATTGACCCGTCTTTCAGCTGCCAAATGTATTTTGACAATAAGGGAAACATTGCTTATTCCTGTGCCTGAATGAATATTTGTATTGTCTAAAAGGCTAAGTTCTTTCTATGACAATCGTCCTCGAAACGTATTCTATGCTCTCTGTCACCCTTCCTTTCTCTCCCTTTCTCTCAAGGTATTTATTGATAAAAAGACAATTGGCTGTCTTCTTACATTTGAATCCTAGTTGGAGTAACAGTGTTGTTTGTAGCTACTTTTTTGTAGTTAATATCTGAGACCCTTTCTTGCTAAGACAGCTACAACTTACTTTCATGGAATATTTATCAAAGATCTTTGTAATATTAATGCGTTGCGCGAAAGTAAACGCCTATTAGAATTAAGAAGAACCCGGTTACATTTGTAACCACGTTCAAGCAATAAGAAGGACTGAATTACATTATAATTCTATGCAACCCTTGATTTTTCTATGTATGCTGTCGTTAGAGTCAAATTTGTATGCATTATTTTAGTATGAGACAGCCTAATAGAATATATATTTATCTGATGATAGATTGGAGATTCGCCTACAATCACCAGTGGATGACTGGGGTCTTTATTTCTTTAAATTGTTTTTGGTCGGTTTACGATATGGATATAATTATTTACCTGTATGAGGAGTCGAAATTATATCAAGATGATTTATTATTTTTAAGTTCGTATTAATTGTAATTTGGGGGTTAAACTATCTAAATATAGTTCTTAAGTCTATTCATATCAGTTGTGTTCCTTTTATGTAGTATAGAGTTTATCACCTCTTTACAACCTTATGTTGGCTTCTAATCTATTGCTTAGTGTATCTAAAATTCTATTTATCCTAGAAGAGGCTAACTTTGTACCCTTTTATGTGATGATTAAAGTATTATACTGAGATACAATGGCCCATTCGATATGCATACGTATGCACGTACCATTTAAAATGTTACGACAAATTACAAAGCATGTACAAACAAATCTGTACATGGGTTTGATATGAGCCTATAAATGACACATGCACTTTTTGTTTGGTTTTTGGTGGGATGTCCTTTTGTGAGGTTGAATTTTGTGTTTTGTATGTCTACTTGGTTAGCTAATGAACATCGAGATCTATACTGTATGCATGCTACGAAGTCTGTGAACATAGGGAAAAGTTGTAGACATAGAAGTAATTTAATTGTGAACATCAAAGTAATCTGATTGCATGAATTCTGTAATCAATTTAGGTAATTTCATATCACCTTAAACCAACTAGTTTCGACTCAAATTTACGAACAAACTTCAAGCTATGAATATTGAATAACTCGGTGTAATACTAATGAAATATATTTTACTTCTCCAACAACTAACTCAAGTTGACACAGTAATCAAATGTTTGTCAAATTTCTATTCCTGCATTTAGAGTTTAGGTTACCTCACTTCAATACTTGATCTGTCAAGAATACTTTTCTTTGCCTTAAATATAGAATGTTCTTGTATAATACTAGTAATAATGTGTCATGAATGGGAAAATTCGTTTTTGTTTTTTAAGTTTATACCAACTTGGTAACTTGAAGGACGGTGTGGAAAAGGAACTATTCGTAATTACCAGTTTAGGTTTTAACCGACTAAGTTTTTGAACGATTTTATACGTATTATTTACGACTATACATTAAAGGACGTGCGATATCTGCGATAATAATAATGGTCAATATAATGATGAGAGATGATTACAAAACTATTAACATTGTATAGACAATACCCACTCGTTTATTTCAGTTCGAGGTACCCCAAAGCTTTGTTATGGGAATTCCATCGTTCTACTCTGTTACCAATCATATTTACCTCTTATACCTAAGAGATATCGCTTGACATCAGGCCATTAAATGATTAAAGTTACTTCTATTCGGTGAACTATATATTTACAACCTCCTGCATAGTGATCCCAACACTTAAGATCCTACTGCAACTGAGCCTCACTATGGAAAAGTTATATCTTCAGGCGGAATATTATAACAGAAAAACCATTATGGGTTGTTGTTTTTTGCTATAATATTCCGCCTGGAGATATAACTACTAAATTCCAACCTCCTCAATCCAGCTCAAATATTTACCTCCGCCTTAGCGAAGGCGGAGGTATTTTCTTAAGTCGTGTTTGTTTGTCCGTGGACAAGATATTTCAAGAACTACTGGATAGATTCGGATGAAACTTTCAGGAATATTTGGCCTCGTGACTGGCACGAACTGATTAGATTTTGGGATCGATCTGGTACCGGACAGGGATTCTGAATTATTTTTCTCTCTTTTTTTACTTAATTTTTGACAGAGGTCGGGTTCATTTTTAGTATCCTCGTTTTTGAGAGCAGTCGAGTTTATTTCAGATATTCTCATTCTAAAACTCATTCCTGGCTAATCGTTGAGAGGACGCTGGTGTTGCCTTGGTGGAGGTTTGCGCTCTCTGAATGCTCTCTTTTTATTTAAATCTTTGAAGTATGTGGATTAATTAATAAACTAAACACGTTTTCATTTGCAAATGCTTAAACTACATCTATTCGCATACTTCATAGACATGGGCCTCTATCTATGTATCTATCTATCTATATATCTATCTATCTATTTACCTATCTATCTATCTATCTATCTATCTATCTATCTATCTATCTATCTATCTATCTATCTGGCAGTTGTAAATTGTAAAGCATAACTGTCACCACTACTACATGAACCTGAAGATTGCATAGTTTAATGCATGAAAGTACTAGTTCAATCAGAATGGACATTTAATATTCTATCATTTCATTATATTATATTATCTTATATTATACTATTGTAAGATTGTAAATAAAACATGAAAATCAAAGTTGGAATTTCTTTGAGTAATATATTCTTCTACACACAATCATACACACCCGTGTATACATATATTAAACTGGTCTACGTCTTAGAGTGTGCTTCTTCTTTCGTGTTTATGCTTTCTACAAACGATATATATATATATATATATATATATATATATATATATATACACACACACACACACACACATATATATATATATATATAATACATAGAAAATGGAGATTGGGAAGTTAATAATTATTATTAACAGCAAATTAAACATCTTCATTTACAACTGTTTCAATTAATAGATATTAAATTTGCCTTTATATGACCTGAGCATAGTACTTCATTTATATGTGTTTATGGATCCATTACAGCAGACTGAATGATAAGTTTATGATTTGTATTGTTATATGTTCGGGTGAGGTTAACACAACCTTTAATCGAAGTACATATATATTAATCAGATTGAGAAAAGTCTGCATAAATCCCATGAGAGAGAGAAAGCAGATAAGGAGGCCTGGGTTATAGAAAATATTAAGTCAAACCCTAAAGCTTTCTTTAACTTTGCCAAAGAAACGGCCTCGGTACGCTACAAGATAGGGCCCCTCTTGCAAAATGATGGCTCTCTCATAGGAAACCAAATGAGGGTAAGTGGAATACTGAACGAACAATTCAAAAGTGTGTTTACTACCACTCTGAGACCTATAGATTTTTTGGCCATTTCACCTGCTACAAAAGAGATAATAATTGATTTTATCGACATTGAAGAAAAAAATGTAACACTGGTCATAGATCAAGTGGACGCAAATTGAGCTGCTGGTCCTGATGGATTCCCAGCAATCGTTCTCAAATCATGCAAACAATCCCTTGCAAAACCATTGCAGCTTCTTTTTCAGAATGGTAATCTCCCAGGAAAATTGAAGGAAGGAATAAGCCTTATTCACAAAAGAGAAGCAGAGCAGATGCTAAAAATACTAGGCCGATCTCTCTGACCTCGCACATCAGTAAAGTCATTGAACAAATAGTCCGAAAGAAACTTGCTGACTTGCTGACTAACACCTAGCATACTCAAATGTAGACGTGATATATATTGACTCTGCAAAAGCCTTTGATAAAGTCGACTGTAGTATATGTTACAAACTGCATGATCTCGGCATAGTTGGAAAACTTGGAGAGTGGCTACATGACTTTTTTAAAGATACAGTGGTGGTCAATGGAGTCACCTCAAAGTAAATACAAATAGTGTGTGGTGTTCTACAGGGCACTACCTTAGGGCCACTGCTATTCATAGTGGCCCTCTCAGACATGCTTCCAGCTTTTCAGATAGCCACCATATGCAGTTGACACAAAAGTCTGTCAAAATATACAGAACCCTGGAAATATTGCACATCTGCAACGGTAGCTGGACGCGATACATAGGTAGGTTAAGGACAATAACATGCAGTTTAATGCTGGAAAATTCCAAGCCCAGCGTTACCAGCACACAAAGCTGAACGAAATGCAGACAGGGTGCACTGAATCAGAATCAGTTTCAGAATAGGTGTCCATGAAAAAATTAAATCTCGTCTATAGATTCTATTAAATTCTGAAATTGAAAAGTACTTTAGTAAAAACTGACTTTATAATCATTCTATGTGCGTGTACATTTATGTGAGACATCCTGTATATAAAAAGTTGAAAGATAACTCTGAGTTTCGACTTGGCTGCACTATTCGAAAACAACTAAAAGTTTCTTTAAGATAACCTCAGCCCGGACGGTTTCTGGTTTTTTTTTAGGGGGGGGGGG
>NC_068995.1:26110024-26110729 GCF_001194135.2 Octopus bimaculoides
AACAGAAAAAGAAGCAAAAGGGAGAAAGAAATACAGAGACCTTACCTGTTGACCGTCAAGAAAAAAAACACGTCAAGAAAAAAAACACGTCTTTCCACACTCACCGTCTCTCATCCAACTGCCCCACGTGCTTTCTGCCCACGCATGCCTCCGTGGCTCTTTCGCGGGTCCTTGCAGTCTTCACTTCCGTTTACCTCATCTGCAATCCTCTCCACGAACACCACATAGCTCATCATAGCCCATAACAACACAAACACCACACGACTCCCTGATCTACAGATCATTTAACCGGCTTTCCCACTCAGTCCTCGCTCCCGAATTCACACCTTAATTGGTTTCATAATCAGCCACCCAGGGAGGTGGGTTACGCTCCCTCTATGGTCGCCGTGCGACCCCGAGACTGGCCTGAGTTCCTGGCACGCTGCCGCTGGCTTCATCATCTTGCCTACTGCTGCTGTCTTCATCATCTTGCCCACTGCTGCTGGTTCCATTCTCTGAGGCATTGGCAATCTTCCGCACATCCAAAACATGGCGTGGCATACCATCGACAGAGACGTTGTTCTTCGAATTGATGGAGGCTATTGTTCCCTTTCCCCATCGTGATGTACACCGTGGGTGTACACCGTGGGGGTTTTACCCAAACTTCTTCCCCGACCTGCACGAAAGCGTGCTGTTCATCTCCCCCGGGTTGCATTGATGCAGCAC
>NC_068995.1:26111156-26115517 GCF_001194135.2 Octopus bimaculoides
ACTGCAGCCACAGCCTGCTCTGCATCCTCTGGCACCTGCAACCAGGCTCGCTTTACCCTGGTCAGGACGTCTGCCCTATTCTTCTCAGAAGGCACAAAGATCACGCTCAGCTTCAGGTAGAACTTAGCAGTTAGTTCACGCAGTATCCCCAATCGACGCTTTACCAATATCTCTGCGGCCCCTTTGGTTCGCACCCTCCGCTCATTGGTGATGACTGCCGTCACCCAACCAAGTACAGTGGCCGAATCGGTCCTAATTTCTATGGTGCGCAGCCCTCACCTCAAGGCTAGGTTCACTCCCTTCAACACGGCATCCAAATACTCCACATTGATATGGTTGCAGCCATCCGTCTTCCTGAGCTAGTCTGCATCTTCCACCACGACGCCTCCCACTTGCAAGACAACCCGTGTTGCGATGCTACTGGCGTCACACCAAACGATCCCGCTCTTTGATTTGGGAACATACCAACTGCCCCTCACTGGATCCTCTGCTTTCACTCTGACCAAGACTTCCTGCATCATGTCGGTCTTCTTCTCCCCCACTTTATCGTTCCACTTCGCTCCTTCGGCTCGTCTCTTGAGTAAGCTACATGCTGTCCCGAGCCATCCTGCAATCGGATAGTGTCCCACCAGCTTTCCACACACCGAGAACCGTTCCCGTCTACTCATGCTGGTGCCCAGTTCGGGGATCTCGTTCCCTCACCGGAACACCAACGTGCCGGCCTTGTTTCTCCATAGCTTGAGGCCCAGTGCAGCGCCTCCCTCCATCGCCTCTGGTGGCTTGGCGATCAGTCCAAAACTCTTTAGGTGGCCTATGACCTCCGTTGCTGGCATTACGGTTTCATCCACCAGGATGTCATCGATATACGAATTGGTGGCCCTTTTTACTCTGTCCATCTTTCCCAGGATGACCTTGTGAATTATTGCCACAATCTTTGACGCTGAATTAGCCCGAACCCCAGCTTGGTCAGACAGTATGTCCAGCCCTTATACCTGACAAGCTAATGCTTCCACGGTCTCTCAGCCACATACACCTGCAGGTATGCCGACTTCAAATCGACGATCGTGGAAACCCCTGTCATCTGCCTCCATTCTCGCAAGGTGTCTCCGCAGACATCTGTGGCCTCGCCGCCCGTATGACATGATACGTGGTCATTCAGCTCTCGGAAGTCCAGCACTGGCCTGACCTTATGTTTTGTGGGCTGTACCACCGCCACCAGCGGCAGGACTCCGCTCTCTACTTCTTCTTCCCAAGGGATCAATATTCCCTCCTTAATCCACCGCTCCACCTCCCCCTCAAACTCGCTTCTGGCATCTCCTTTCAAAGTATGCTGGTAGCAGCCCACTTTATTTTTTAACGTCGGGGGCTCTCCCTTCCAGTGCCACTCCACTGTCCACCTCTGGCCATCGAAGACAGCACGAAAGTCCTGGTCTTCAATGGTGTGTGTAGCATACTTTCCTTCGCGGTTCTCACCAATGTACGGTCTCGCCATACACGGTTTCCCCGCAAGCCCGAGCGTTACACCGGCCTCGTTGACAGTGACACCTCCTAAACGAGTGATTGCATCCATCCCCATCACCACGTCAATCGCATCCACCAAGTAAGTGGCCAACTACAATTGCATGCAGCGTCAGCTTTGTTCCCTGCATCATAATCTGCGCATCTGTAATGCCTTCACCGAGTACCTCTCTTCCGTCGACTGCCCTTACACTACTCCCTCTACTCCACGTCTCTACCACTTCTGGTGTCATCAGGGTCGTCGTACAGCCCGTATCCACAAGGGCTCGCGACACCTTCCCCTCCACCAGAATGTCGACAACAGGTAACGATAAACGCGCCTCTCTTGATCCGGAGGGATAACTACCGGCGCAGTAGTCTTCCTTAGACCGCTTCTCCGCAGATATTGGCTGGCTATATGTCCTGTTTCTCGACAGCGGTAGCAAATGACTTCAGGCTTGGGTGACTTGCAGTCTCGCACCATGTGCGGGCCCTGACACTGGAAACACTGTCCTTTGAATGGCCGCACACGTTCCTTGTTTGACCCATCTCCGCTACTCCTTGCTCGGCCACTTTTCGTTGTTGCCGTCGCTGCTACCGGTGTCGTCCTGCAACACGAAACTAGCACGCGAGCCCGAGAATTTAATGTCTGCCATCGCCATAGAGTTAACATTCGGCTGCTTTTGCAACTCGACTGACATGTGGTCAGAAAAGCCAGTCCCAAACGCTAACTTAACCGTTCGGTCCAGTGATTCACCTTCATATCCCGCCAGTTTAGCCAATCTCCTGAGTTTGTTGGCAAATACATCGACCTGATAGCCATTTCACTTTGCTTTCCCCAGGCGAGCGTACGCTTCGAACATTCCTTCTGCAAAGGCCTCCATCAAACGGATTTCTTTTTTTTTTTCGTGCTAAATTGGTTCCTTTCTTCCATTTCTTGGTATAGCGCCAACGCCGAACCATCTAGGTACAGTGGTATAAAACTCGCTAAGTCATTTATCCCGTGGAGTTTCGCAACTAACTTCATCTTCTTCAACCAAGTGACTACATCCGTGTCACCGCAAAACGGTTTGACTATATCGTTCGAAATACGGACTACACTCATCATTCGTTTTTTTTTTTTTATGGGCCGAAATAGCTTGTTGTGTGATGGAGGAAAAAGAAAAAGGCAACAGAAAAAGAAGCAAAAGGAAGAAAGAAATAGAGACCTTACCTGCTGACCGAGGCGGGATGAGCGATCACTGTCAAGAAAAAAACACGTCCTTCCACACTCACCGTCTCTCATCGAACTGCCCCCCGTGCTTTCTGCCCACGCATGCCCCCGTGGCTCTTCAGCCAGCCTATGCAGTCTTCACTTCAGTTTATCTCATCCGCAATCCTCTCCACGAACACTACATAGCTCATCACAGCCCATAACACCACAAGCACCACATTTTGTTTGTTTGCTTTTGCCTGAAGTTTTGGAGTATTTTTTTGCATACACTATCGCTAAAATATCAAACACTTACCAGACATATAATTGTATATCACCTTTAAAATATACAGATTCCAATGTCGACACAGAAGCTTTTATCAGAGTACCGCACATGTCAGATATTTGCATATCTCTGAGAAAGGTTATTCATTCACGAGACGAAATCATAGACATGCACAAAACTACACTAAGTTGGCAATGAAGCAATCGCCGAAATAATCCATAAAATAACAACGAAAAGTCATCATCGTATCCCTATTTATGAAAAAACACCAAGAGTAAATGTGCAGTCCATCTGAGCATAGAATTTTTCCCAAGTTCTATGTATCTTCAGAAACAACTCAAAATTCGTCAAATTAATTTCATGTCGTACATGTAACAAAACTTGTATGGTATAAATAAATGTACAACAAAATTATCTTTTATTGACCTATATGGCTGTCTATGTGCATATGTATTTGTGTGTATCGAAGCGTGCGTGTGCGTACTTATATTTATGTAGGATATCCCAGATATGGTTTTTTTTTCTATGGGTTCTAGTTGTGTGAAACGTACTTAAAATAGGGACACATACATTCAAGTCAAAATGAAAAGATAGCTAAACTGTTGACAGAACATTTTAATCACCCATCTGTCATTCATTCGTTCGTACTGTTTGTGAATGAATGAAACAGTTCTGGTAAGAAAAAAAAATGAAATTACGTAGACTTAAAGAAAGGTAAAATAGAACAAGTATTCAATTGTATTACTTGGCTTTCGATATCACAGGTTACTAAATTTAACCAGAGCTGGCCATTTCTGTTGAAAGGGTATGTGTGTCTGGATGTTGTTATTGCATAGCTTAGGTTAGCTCTGATTGAACTGGTCTGTATATCTGTAATATGGTAGTTTGTGTGTATGTGTACGTATGTGTGTGTATGCGTGTGTGTGGAGGTAAATAAGTTTCTACATAAGCACAGTAAATTTTATATATGCTTATATGAACTCAAAAAATTACTTATGTGTCTAAATGCACACACAGGCACACACACATACATACACATATACACACACGCATACATACATACATACATACATACATACATACATACATACATACAAGCACACACACACACACTCAAATACACGTGACACGTTTCTTTCACTGTCATACAGAGACCTACTCATACATGCACAACACGTGCGTGTGTGTGTGTGTGTTTGCGCGCGCGCGCTTGAAATCCTGCTTTAATAATGTGTATGTATGCATCACAAGTACAGTGTCATAAAAACAGGCATGCGCAATCATACCAAAATTACATACTTTCATACATGCATATATACATACATACATACATACATACATACATACACATATATATATATATATATATATATATATATATATATA
>NC_068995.1:26115716-26117507 GCF_001194135.2 Octopus bimaculoides
GTAATTCAGCGTGAAAATGCCAACTTCGCCTTTGTTTACAGATGGAGACTGATAAAACAATCAGAACGCTGCATTTGACGGCCATTTGCATGCAGCATTGGTCTTATAAAATGAGCCTATAGCAAATATACGCGGACTGCTTTGATAGGCAAGATAAGATGAGACGTATAAACGGAAAAGGAAAAACAGGAAATCTACAAAAGTTAAAAATTAAGCAGATAACACAGGGTTCAAAAATTAAGGTTAAAGATTATTTTACCGCCGAATCTATATTTAATTCATCGATATATTTCATTTCCTAGTAAGTTAACGAAATATATTTGAAAGACATTCATTCAAAGATACTAAATTTATCAACTCAGTGCACAAATTTCAGAGGTGTTAAGGAGACGCGGATGCTGTTGATTGATGAAAAGCTGAAACAACATAATCAGTATGTCATATTTTGTCATAGAATCCTGTATAGGTCATTTGAATTTAAGAAGTAATGCTGCTGAAAATTGTCTTCTGAATGTCGATATTGAATTAATACAGGCTTTGATCATTAGGGGATTCGAATACAACTAAATAAGCTAATAAAACACGTAATATTTCTTTTCTCTGTATCTAGATGGAATGGCCCACGAAAATAGCGCCTTTGAAATAAAAACACAGAACATATAGAAGGTGTGTGTGTGTGTGCGAGCGCATGTGTGTGTTTGTGTGTCTGTGTCTGTGTGTCTGTGTCTGTGTCTATGTCGCTGTGTGTGTGCTCGTGCGTATGTGTCTATGTCCGTGTGTATCTGTGTTTATACTCCTTTCAGAGTTACCAGAAAGAAACAAGAAAGGCGAACAACAAAACTATGTCACAGGTGGAGATTGCAGATATTTCGACATCGAATGCAAGGTTCGATGATTTTCTAAATGTCAATTCTCTGCTTGCCATTTGACAAATGCTAGATAAAAATATGTGCCACAAACCCTACCCAAACTAGAAACTTTCAATTAAGTATTATTCTAGCCTAATAAGATTATCCATGAAGTTCATCAAACAATATCAATATATGTAATCATTATAAACCATGGACCCAAAAACATATTCAACCTTACGAGTATGAAAGGCAAATCAGAATAACAAAATCCCAAGACATATAAAAAAAATTCACAAACAAATATATGAAACATATATTCCCATCTTCAGCTGCCCGCCAGTATCACCTGGGCAGTACCATTTAATCTGGTGGTGTTAACAGCATTAAAGACATAAACGCTGCCTGGGAATCAATAGACAGCCAGAAGGAGCGAAATATGAGCATAATGTGCTTGTTATTGTGAATAACAGCATCGAATATAAAATAGTATTAACTTATAAACATAAAGCTAGAAAATTTTTTAAAAAACAGTATCGGTAAAATTAATAAATTCATCCCACAAAGGACATTATGATTAAAAAACTGTAACAGAACTAACGAACTAAACGTATTGAACAAAACCTACGGAACAGCCGATACATAACATGACAATAACATCACAACAAACCTAGAACCGCAAACGTGTTGGTTAATTAACAAAGACCATAAGATGTGATTTTTTCCTTTCTATAACATATTTCAAACATGAAACCATGCCAAAAACGAATTCCTTATGCACTATATATATACACACATATATACATACATACATTCCTACGTCTGGCCTGCCATGTAAATTGACATCATAAATTCGGTACTTTACGTTTTCCTTTCTCTGACGACTCTAAATCCCTTTTCTTCGCTTTGATTCATACATACATACATACATACATACATATAT
>NC_068995.1:26119553-26121778 GCF_001194135.2 Octopus bimaculoides
GTATGTGTGTGTATGTGTGTGTGTAAAAATATGTGACACTTATTCAGTAGCCATGATAAAACTCTGAGTTTCGGATGCCAGGGTGGGAGCCCACGCCAAGATCTCTCCAGTTATCTGGCCATTGAAAATTCCTGTGAAAAATGACCGTTAAAAACAAAGGGAAATTATTGTGTAGTGACAAGATCAAAACGCGTCTAAAACTGCGTATATTATCGCACGCACGCATATATCCATATACGCACGCACATATTTCTATATACGCACGCATATATCTACATACGCACGCATATATCTACATACGCACGCATCTACGAGCACACTCACAACCGCACACATATAAAGTTCCTTGTACGTGTCTATAGGCGTACAGGAAAAAACAGGGTGGAGGGGAGAAAACAGAAAAATATGTGTGGAAAAAATACAAAAACATTAACCCTATAATTATGTAAAAAAAACATAAAAATAATTAAAAATATTAAAAAATATAAAGACATAAAATCCAAGTAAAAAAGGTGTAAAGCTTATACATAGGCACAATATAGAAACCTATCAGTACAGTCCCATCAGCAGGTCCTACACAGCACTTATAAAATAAATATTCACTTTTATTTTTCCACTTCTTCCATAAATAAACAAACAAAAAAAATATCCTGTACATATGATACAGCCTTTAGTTAAATTCCATATGCCTACCACGTAAATAAGCGTGAATATTTCACGGAATCATATGTACGTGATATTTTTCTTCTTTTTTTTTGTTTATGGAAGAAGTGGAAAAATAAGAGTGAATATTTATTTTATAAGTGCTGTGTATTATGTCTATAAAATTGCGCATAAAGTATATAAAGTGTGTATATTAAGTGCATTAAGTAACCATCGTATTCCAATTTCTTTCACTTTTCAATGAGTAGCAGATGAGTGACTATCTTTCGATACAGACACAACACAGGCTACGATTTCAAGTTTTTTGGATAAAGTTTTCAGAAATAACCCAATAGGTTTACCATTAATTCCGTGAAATGTTCACGGGTCCCGCTAGTAAAATATAATATACCTGTTACCTAAAACATCCATCCGTGGAAACATTTTCCATACATAACACTCCACACTACAACTAGATCGGCACTCCACTTCCCATCAATTGTCACATAATTTAGGACGGAAGTTTAAGAGGTTTCCTAATTAGATAAGTATCTAGAATTAGACAAAACAATGAAAAATAAAGCAGTTAATGTGATAAGACTGAAATTCTCCTGGTGCATTGTAAGCACAACACTACATACCAAGACTTAAATTTCCAGCAGTACAACTTGGTGATTTAATTGTAGCCAAGTTATTAAGACGTTTGGCGTTAAGCAAGCTGTCAAGTTCGAATATTGTTCCCATAATCCTCTAATTTGCTTTGTTATTCAGAACTAACTCGTATTTCGGTTAGTTCTCATTTTCCTTATTTCGGTAAATATTTATGTCATTGTACTTTTGTTTCATTTTGAAACATCTTTTGAGTGTTCTTTTTTCTTTTGCAACTGTTTCATTTTTATTTTTAGCTACATCTTTAGTTTTTCCACCCAATATTTTCTTTATTTTCAGTATCTTTAAGCTTATCAGGACTTTCATGCACTACTTATCGGTGAAATCACAAAATATTTCTATCAGCAGTCTATACTTTTCCTCATTGGCAGATGATAGAAAAAGGATATGGAGTGGGTTTTAGGACTAGCTTGCATAGAGATAAAATTTAAGACATTGAGGGAAGCTCAGCAGTCGGTCACGTCCGCTACCATGTGAAGTCTTCTGGTATTATATGTTTTGCTTCATGTAAAACAGATAAGTTTGAGTCATAGATAATAATCTGTGATTGAGGAAGGAAACCACATTGCGAGTGTGAGAGGGACAGAGATACCGGAATGGCATAGAAATAAACAAGTCTGTAGAACTAAACAATGAAGCAAGAAGGAAATACTTAGAATTCACAAACGTATGATAAACACTATATATGTGAACCAAACAAGCTTACTGAATTATTGTAAAGAGAAGAGATGGTTACCATAAATGAAGTTATCAGGCAACGTTTTAAACAGCAATTTACGAATTTATTTTGTATTCCGTGGGTTTGTGTTATGTGTGTATATTGTTTAAACTTATATATATGTACATACATATATATATATATGTGTGTGTGTGTGTGTGTGTGTGTGTGTGTGTGTGTGTGTGTGTGTGTGTGT
>NC_068995.1:26122754-26131920 GCF_001194135.2 Octopus bimaculoides
GGGATAAGCAACTTAGATCAATATATAAAGTTTTATATAAGGCGGTGAGTTGGCAGAATCGTTAGCACGCCGGGCGAAATGCTTAGCGGTATTTCGTCTGTCTTTACGTTCTGAGTTTAAATTCCACCGAGGTCGACTTTGCCTTTCATCCTTTCGGGGTCGACAAAATAAGTACTAGTTACGCAATGAGGTCGATGTAATCGACTTAATCCCTTTGTCTGTCCTTGTTTGCCCCCTCTATGTTTAGTCCCCTGTGGGCAATAAAGAAATTACTATATAAAGTTTTATTATATTAATACATGAAACGCAAAGCAATATATACAAAAATGTATATATGTTTACATGCAAAAAGTCTGACTTACACAGAATACAAATGAAATAGAAGATTAAAGGGGTTAAAGAAAAGTATTACAAATCCAACAGCTGTTTCTGGGGGCTTAGCAGTCCAAAATAATGTTTGTAGATTGATTCCATTATAGGATGAAAAGAACCTGTCTTCGGCAAAGAGAGCATACATTTGAGGTGCTAGAGGAAACAAGTTCAAAAATGGAATGATTTTGTGGAGCTAAATGTTTAGAGGGGGAGTTGGGGACGTAATTAGCTAGGGAATAGTGAGAGGAGAAAATAAATATCAAGAGTGAGGGGTTAATAATAGGGAGTTAAAGTAGTAGACACGGAAAGTAGGAGGATGGGGAGGATATTGTAGGAAGTATGTGAATGGTAGTCTATTGTGTTAATTTGTATGAAGGTTATAGAGTTAATGGTTGAGATAGTGAGAAAGGAAATGGCCATTATTTGAGGGAAATAAGTTGGCTGGTTCAGTGGCTGAGGGAGATTATTAAGGTATACTAAGACGGCGAACTGGCAGAAACGTTAGCACGCCGGGCGAAATGCTTAGCAGTATTTCGTCTGCAGCTACGTTCTGAGTTCAAACTCCGCCGAGGTCGACTTTGCCTTTCATCCTTCCGGGGTCGATTAAATAAGTACCAGTTACGCACTGGAGTCGATATAATCGACTTAATCCATTTGTCTGTCCTTGTTTGTCCCCTCTGTGTGTAGCTCCTTGCGGGTAGTAAAGAAATAACTAAGGTATGTAGAGAGGTATGAGAGAAGATAGAGGGGTGGATAGAGTGGGAGTGAGCTGATAGTCAATGTAGCAGTGGTTAATGGGTCAGAGGGATTGGGTTGGTGCTGGAGGGGGAGTGCAATGGCATGTAGAATTGTATGAAATTGAATAGATGGAAGTGAATTGGGAGGGAGCAGAGGTTGACAGGTTAGTATCCAAAGGAGTGGGGTAGTATTAAGTACTTCTGGTAAGTAGGATAAATAAGAGGCTACTTGAAATGGTGGGGAGGCTATTAGGGAAGTGGAAAGTAGTGGTTTACAAGAATTTGGAAATCTCCTGTAATTTATATACAGCTGAAAGTTTCGATACACTATTCACTGCGAACAACTATTAAACAAAAAATAGAACTCTTCATGGAGATGTCAAATATGTCTGGAGAGTGAAGTGGTATTTCTCTTGTCAGGAGTCTGGAATTTATATGGGAGATGGTTAAATATGGTGAATCCTATATATACTCTGATGGCTGAGTGTTTTTGGCATTACATTTACAGACAATATTTTTGTTATATCTTCAGGGGTTTGAATATGTCGTCGCCAATAATATTATGACGTTGGAGTGCAGATTGATGTAGGAATAGTATTACCCAAATAAATATTGGATATGGTTATCTAAAATAACCTTTCGCAGAATTAATATGTTCGTGCAGAACGTACTCCGTACTACGCAAAATATAGGCACGATATTAAACTAACAGTAATCCGATACAAAAGACCAACGCTGTCAACTGTTCGCTGTCAACTGCTGACTGTCAACTGCCGGCAGTTAACACAGTTTCGTTATTTTATTGAAATGTGTCAGTCTACTTTTGGTCACGTGGATGTGGTCAGGATCTTGCCACAATATCTCCCTTTTTTGAGAATAAGCCTCCTATATCTTCCCAGTTTTTGAGAACTAAATTCCGTCCAGAGTTTTAATATCCCTTACGTTTAGGGTTTGATTCCAGTATTTTCGTTCTTTTCCTTTTTCTGTTACTTGAGCGTGTAATTTCAATTTGTTTGAGTGTTGGTACCTCAAATGTCTCGTATAATACTTCCATGGGAATTTCATCTCTTGTGACCGTTTCTGCCATACATCTTTATTTAAGTTGGTTTATATGTCTTTCATGTTCGAATATTTTTCCTTTTACCAGGAATAACATTTTTCAAATTTGTTTAATAATTAAACCGTACTCCCAGATTTCTTTACCATATGCTGAAGAATTTTGAAGTATATCTGTTGTTCGCCACTTTTCTTCCTTTACTCGGTATCAACTTATCAATGAAGGAGCTGACATTTCTAGCAAGCATTAATTCAAAAGTGACATTCCAGACGGAGTATTCAAATTAGGTGTTACTCGGTACACTCTTAGAAATTGTTGAAGTGCTAGGTAATCCATTAGTTCATTGTTCACCATTTTTAAGCCCTCTTAAAAGTATCAACAAAACGCCCCGCTTGATCATATGACCCAGGATGATGCGGCGGAGTGGTTACATGTTCGATAACGAACATTTTACAAAATTTTTTGAACTCGTCTGAAGTAAACTGGGTTTCATTATCAGACACAATGGTATTGGGAATACCATATCTGGCGAACAATTCGTTTAAAAAGCTTACTGTAACCATAGATGTCGGCTTTTTACATTTATGCACTTCAGACCAATTTGAAAAACTGTCCACCACAACGAATTAAGTGGACCTGTGTAATCAACACGCAGTCTGGACCATGGAATATCTGTTTTTGGCCACGGTTGCCATTTAGTGAGAGGTGCCTATGCAGCTAAGGCACAACCTCTGCATGCTTTCACTAACTCTTCAATCTCACAGTCCATTCTTGGCCAATACACAGAACATCTCATGAACGATTTCATTTTCGAAATCCCTGGGTGACTAATGTGAAATTCCTTTAATAATCGCTTCTGTACTGTGTATGGCACTACGACTTTTTGTGCGTACATTAACTCATTGTCACAAATCGAGAACAGGTTCGAATTTGTGTTCAACAAAACGTACATTTTTATCTCTCAGCATTTCTTTCGTTTTTTTTTTAATGAATTGATTGTTTTCCGATTTTAATTTTATATCTTGGAATGTAATTGGTAGTTCGTGTATGATATTAAACAAAACACTTTTAGTTTCATTTACCGCTAGCAACGCAGCAATCACAGTATCCTCCAACGGTTCAGTATTTTTCGAAATCAGTCTTGATAAACAATCAGCGTGTCGAAGTTTCTTAAGTGGTATAAACTCCATCTTAAAATCATAGTTTAGTAATATAGTACACCAGCGTTGCAACCTATTAGCAGTACGGGTAGAGATTCCTATCTTCGACCCATATATAGATAATAATGGACGATGATCAGTCTGTAATCGAAAATTTCTATCGTGTAAAAATCTATGAAATTTTTTGCGGCAAAAATAACCGCTAGAGCCTCTTTTTCAATTTGGCTATAATTTTTTGGCAGGTAGTAGCGAACGTGAGGCATAAGCCACAGCCTTCATGCTACCATCTCTATATTTATGCAGCATTACTGCTCCGATACCGTGCCCAGGATCATCTGAGGTTACAACAATCTCCACTGCAGGATCGAAATGTGCTGCAGACAAATCAGATGTTAATATCTCTTTAATTTCGTCGAACGCCTGAAAATTTTCAGACCAATTCCACTTTACATCTCTTTTCAGTAGATTATTTAGTGGAGCTCTTACCTTATGCATATTTGGTATATAAATTTGATAATAGTTGGGAAGTCCCAAAAAAGCTTGTAGGGTAGATATATTTGTCGGAGAGGGAATATTTTAAATCGCATCAGCCCTCGACGGATCTGGTCGACGACCATTTTTTTAGTCAATGTTTTGTCCTAAATATTATATTTAATTTTAGATAAGAAGAATTCACACTTCTCACTCAAAGTGAAGCCGTAATCTCTTATTTTTTCGAACACATATTTTACATGCCCGATATGCTGATCCTGGGATACACTTTTAATTGATATATCATCCAGGTAGGCCATCGCGTAGTCACACTCTGCAAGCATTACTTGTTGAAATATGGCCAGGCAATTTTCGATGTTTTCTGCAATGTAGGTTTCCCGTTTTTGTTTTCATGTGCTTTCATTAATTAAAGTAATGTCACTGACTGTATCTAACTGTAATTCTACATTTGTATTATTAATTTTCACATGCACAAATTTCCTTTGAGACACGTTCGTATTTCTTGTCACCGATAAACAGTTTACATGATCTTTCTGTTGAACCGTTTTTTAGGTTTTATTTTTCGATTTTTATAAGGACAGTTGAATCTGTAATGTAATTCTCCACATCCAAAACATGGGTTAATTTTCTGCTTTTCATTACTTACTTTCGGTTGCACCGATTATATATGTGAGTTAATTTTTTGTTTTTCATTTCTAACTTTCAGTCACACAGACTTTATATGGGAGAGTTTATTACTTCAATTTGTTCCGTATCATGCCTTAGGTTTATTTTTCTCTGGCATTCCTCAGATAGTTCTTATAATGTTAGCTTCTGTCCTGTGCTAATTTAGTCAGAATTCGGTTACGAATTTCTGCGTCTTTCCTGCACAAAAAAAAACAAAACATTTAAACGTGTCTGATATTAGTTCCTTAATTTTAAATTTCCTGCATTCCCTATCAACGATTCCACCGTATGTAATAAAATCGTCCTCATTTTTTTTTTTCATGCATTACCAACGCGTATTAAATAAAGCGCTTTTCTCGCTGAAAATATTTGAAAGGGTTTCAACGGTTTCTTTAAAACAGACTTCCCCAGTCTCTTCAATAATATATAATTGCAGTATTTTCCGTGCTTGGCTGGGGCCAAATTTCTCAACAAAAGTCAGGTTTTTGCCTAATCTTGCCAGTCCAAGTACTCTTCTTTAAAAATTTCCTCGTACCTTCTATAGTTTGCAGGAAAGGTAATACCCTCATCCGGGTTATATGTGAAATCACCGATGGAGTTTGTGACCGTATCAGGAGTGAACGAATTCGATATATTTTCTTTGTATTGAATTGTAGTTGTATTAACAGTTGCCGTTGCTTTTACAATTCCACCAACTGCTGTTGTTGCTGCTGTTCTAGCTGCTTTAGCTGCTGTTTCTGTAACTCAATTACTGAAACCAGTAATTCTTCCATGTTCCAGCCAACAATCTATCCAGTCTGAGTTCGAATATCCTCGTGTAGGAATAGTATTACCCAAATAAATATTAGATATGATTATCTAGAATAACCTTTCGCAGAATGAATATGTTCATGCAGAATGTACTCCGTACTATGCTAAACCTAAGTACGATCTTAAACTAACACAGTAATCTAATATAAACGATCCACTCTGTCAACTACTGACTGTCAACTATTTTCTTTATTTAAGCACTCAGGCTTTTTACACAGAGGAGACAGCATAAGGACAGACAGAACGCCACAGTGGGGACAAAAGACGCAAAAAGAATGAAAATGAGAAAAATGTTATATAATAATGGAAAAATGAAATGGATGCATGATCCCTACTCTCATGCAGTACCATTTGAACATTTTTACGTACAGTTTATCATCTTTTCCTTTCCTTTGCTTTTTTCCATTAACATCGTTTTTGTCATCTCTTTAAAAAAAAAAAAACAATTTTACTAACTTTTTTTAATATCTCATACATGGTTCCAGTTCTCTTAATTCCACCACAGGCGGCAGTTTGTCAAACTCCACCAAAACTCCCGGCGGATCAATGTCCCCTCCACCATTTCCTTTAACCTGTTATACCTATCTTTATCAATTACAATAGCCTTCACATCTTCCGAGTAAATATCCATAGGCAACTTAACCCTTATAATAGATTTAAACTTCGTTATTTTTCTTTCAGTTGTTGTGCTCTTAGCGTTTGTAATGAAACTCCACCTGTGCTTTTTCGGCTTTCTCGCTTGTTTACCCTTTCCTTGCTCCACTCTTAGCGCCTTCTCTCTGTCTTTATCTTCCTCCATTTTCGTTAGTGTCGCTGTTTCACCTTCATGCTGCTGTTTTTCTACACCGCCTAAATCTTCCTCCACCACTTGCTACTGTCTCCTCTTGCTACTCCCCTTGCTACTGTCTACTCCTCCTCCCCTTGCTACTGTCTCCTCTTTCTCAAGCTCCTCCTCGAGCTCCTTCTCGAGCTCCTTCTCAAGCTCCTTCTCAACCGCCTCCACAACTTCCTTATCTACTTTTTTCTTTTTCTGCCTCGCTGTCGGAGAGGTTACTCTTTCTTTACTTTTTCGTTTTTTAACTACTGTGAATGCTTCCTCTGTTATTACCGTCTCTTTCACATCATCCTGTATCACTTCGTCCACCCTCTCCTGCTCCTCAGACTGTTTCATCTGTTGTTCCTCCTTTTCTCTCTAGGGGCACCTCGCCTTCATATGGCCTTTCTCTCCACATAGGTAGCACTCTCAGCCTCACATCCTCGGGTAAAATTATTTCCTCTGCAATGTTGTTTAGGTCACTTAAACTTGCTTGTATGGCCATCTTTATGCCATAACCCCATCAATTCAACTAAAAGTTCTCGTCATTCTCAGTATTTTGCGTCTTCCTCCATATTAAACATTATCGCTGCAACCAACCATGTTTCGTTTATTTCCGGTGGTACTTTTCTTACTCTCACCTTGGCAACACGCTTGCCACAGTATGTTGGCAAAAGTACCCACTCATCCGTCTTTATGGCTACAGTGGAGTGCTTTATTGCTTCGTCTTCAGTTGTGAATCGCACCTCCACTGTGCTATACTTTCTTCCTCTTGTGATGAACGTGGCGAACTTTTTGACTTCTTTTAGGCACTCTTCAATGGCTTCGAAAATTTCGATTTCAATTTTTCGGGATGACACCTTCAGTGTTTTGTATATCACTGTTCTCTTTCTTACATTATTTGTTAGTTCATCTGGTGGCGTTAATTTTAGGTTATGGCTTTCTTTTTCCAGTAACTTTTCGCTTTCTTTTAGCTTCTTCGGTTCTACCTTTACTTCACGAACCTCCGAACCTCCAAAGCATCCGAGTCCACTTCTCTGCCAGTTGCTGCTGCATAACTGTGGTCTTCTGCTGGTCCAATTTCCATTTTTCTTCTCTTCTCAGGTTCTCCACTAAATGGGAAGAAAACAAAGACAAATCAACAAACTCGTATGTAAAAAACAGCAATTTCAACAATCAACAATTGTAGGTACAGCCACGAGGGGAGACCCTCAACAAATAATTAACAATGTGACTCACGTCTAACAGGGATCAAAGATGATGAAACGGAATAGAAAAACGGTGGCTGTCAACTGCCGACAATTCACACAGTTATTTTATTTTATTGAAATGCGTCGGTCCACTTTTGGTCACGTGGAGGTGGTCTGGACCCTCCCACAACAATTTTTCTCAGGACAAAGTGAGGAAAGCAAAAGCTTCAAAAATGTTACAACCTCTATTTTTGGGGTTGTTGGGGCTATCCAGGTATGTTCTATGTCTGTTAAACTGTAAAATGTTGGAAATGTAATAGTCTACTCTAAGGTGGATTTGGTTGAGAATGAAAGTATTGTTTCTGTTAGAAAGTTTCCAATAACGATAATGTGGAAGTAATGTTGTAGATAAGAGAAGAAATTTCTAGAGAAGGTTGTTATATTAGTGTTGTAGAAGGTTATACCATGTTACCTTACGTCAGCGAATGCATCGGTGGTTGGTTCTGGTTATGCTGAAGATCGATATGAGGAGAATATGTGACTCCCTCATTGAAACCGCTTTTTCGTAATGCGGCTTTGTATAATGGTGCATATTCTTGAAACTATGGTCTTCTCAGATATATGTGTGTGTGTGTGTGTGTGTGTTAGAATGTTTGGAGGTGATGTACAGGTATTATATATTAGAAAAAATGAGGTACTCAGAGATCTGGATGGTTGTACATTTACAAATTGTTATTAATACGTCACATGTTTTTATAAATCATATATTAGCGCTTGCATCTATTCTAGTTTTAAAAAAGTTACAACTACTAAACTAGTAACTTGGATATATCCCCTGCCCTTCATATTTTAAGAAGGTCATGGTAGAGACCTTCATTTGATAAATAATCTCAAAACTGGTAATAGGGAACGGGTGGCAAGAATAATTGTTTTAAATTTATTTGTGTGTTAAAAATACTGAACACTGTGTGTATTATAAACGTTTCCTAAATCAACCTGTTATGAGATTGTCACTCATAGTGAATGTACACAAAATTTAATGTCACTGTTCTGGATTTCCTGCCTCAAAATTATGGTTGACGATGTCTTTCTATGAGCTTCAGCGCCATAACCGAAGAGACGCTACATTCAACCAAGAAAAGAAAACGGGTAGTGGTTTCAGTTTCGCATAGCTTATCTGAACATGAATGCATTCTTCACAGTTACAAGGAATATATCAATGAGTTTCAGATCGAATATGCTTGTTTTTTGGGCAACAGTAAATTTTCAACATCACACCTATATTCGCCTCTTCGTTTAAATATTCTCTGGTCCTTATCTTTATATGCTAGATAAACATAACAATATGTATATGACTGTGTGTGTAATTTCTATTTAATACATATATACCTTCTTTTAATATAAAGTTGAAAGTCGAACTGTGAGTGACATTATATGAAAATATCTTGAAAAAACAAACTGTTTCGAACACAGTCTCCCAAGATTCAACCTAACCTAGATTTTGTTTGGTATGCGTGTCTGAGCATATAGCATTTTCTGTGTGTGTATGTGTGTGTACGAGAGAGAGAAAGCAAGAGAGAGAGAAAGAGAGAGAGAGAGAGAGAGAGAGAGAGGTGTGCGCGCGCGTGTGTATGTTGTATCTGCGTGTGCGTATGTCTGTGCATGCATGTGCTTTGTATGTATGTGTTGCAATATCTCTCGGGACAAATAAACTTCCGGAAGACGATGCTTAGGTCACTTTCAATGTATAATAATGTCTTTAATGCGTCTGTATGTCTATATGATAACTAAGTGTGTGTGTGTGTATGTGTAATTAAGTATACATATGTGTGTGTGTGTGTGTGTGTGTGTGTGTGTGTGTGTGTGTG
>NC_068995.1:26131930-26132267 GCF_001194135.2 Octopus bimaculoides
GAGAGAGAGAGAGAGAGAGAGAGAGAGAGAGAGAGAGATTGAGTCTGTATGCATGTGCGCGTATTTCTTCTTGCAAGTACTGATTCATATAAACTTATATACATTTCTCCATAGTTAAATCTTCTAGGAAATCTTTTACTATGTATAGCAACTTCATTTAAACTGAACATGGTTCCACCTGTCTGTATATAATTTAACTCTGTATATAATTTAACTGTTACTTCTACGCATTTAAAACTAGCATGTGTATGAGCAATGTGTGTGTGTGTGTACGCGCGCGTGTGTGTGTGTGTGTGTGCGCGCGCGCGTGTGTGTGTCTGTGTGTGCGCGCGTGTGT
>NC_068995.1:26132277-26133090 GCF_001194135.2 Octopus bimaculoides
TGTGTGTGCGCGCGTGTGTGTGTCTGTGTGTGCGCGCGTGTGTGTGTGTGTGTGTCTGTGTTTGTGTGTGTATGAGTAATATTTGAGTCAATACGTGTCTAAAAGCTTGCCTATGTTCTTAAATTATGCTTGCATAAACGCCATTTGTTTAGTTAGACGTATTAGACGTGCCTGTATGAACATGTGTGTGTGTTGTGTGTGTGTGTGTGTGTGTATATGTGTGTGTGTGTGGAGCGTATTTGTAATTCTTAAACATATACATATATGCACAGACGACCGTGTATGTGTGGATGCACGCATGCGCTGGTGTATCTGTCTATTATTAGAGACCAATGTATGTATATGTGTGTCTATACATACATATATCCACAGAAATAGGCATATAAATCACATCCAAAACACAACCATTCGACTGATATTTTCACCTACACACTACAACCACTGGCTCACAAATGTTCTATTTTTATTTCATCTACCACCAATGCAACAGCTTCTGCTTTTCTGAACTATAAATTGCATACCACCTCCACTCAAGCTTAGCTGGTGCACACAATTCACCGATTTATTTTTCAACTCTGCTACCTCATCCTGCCACAGAATCTACGCTTACGCACAATTCCTTGTACGAACTGCAATTTTCTAGAATCCCCTCCCTATTCTCAATTTTCCCGCAGGCGATGAAGTGCAGTGATTCACAATTAACACCAAACAGATCAACCTAACCTAATCTGACTTATCCTTATACTAGTTTGTCAAAATGTGGGCTAAAGCACAAAACCAATATATATATATATATATATATATATATATATA
>NC_068995.1:26133610-26141660 GCF_001194135.2 Octopus bimaculoides
AGAGAGAGAGAGAGAGAGAGAGAGAGAGAGAGAATAAAATTATTTTATTCCACACAGGTAGAAATATAGGAAAAATAGAAGTTGAAAATGCACTGAGAAATGTAAAAATATTTTTTATTATTATATTTAAAGATTTAACCGGTTTCACAGTTTACACTAATCTTCGAAAATTGGAAATAGAGAGACGTGACTTATGTCGCAGCTGTTTTGCATCTGACTAGTGTTTGAAGCTTGTCCTGTTTTTATAGGGGTTCATGGCTCAAATTAGTTTATGATTTGAATAGGGGTTGATTGGTAGAAGATAGCCACATGACTGGCCTTAGAAATTTTTGTAGGTTCCCCACCACGTCCGTGTGGTAATATCAAGTGACAATGTTTAGCGTCATAAGCTAAGGCTGATACGGTTGACTGAACAATTCTAGTGATAGTACTAAGCAATCAATGCCCTGAATGTTTTCTGACGATGTTTGTAGAGAATGAACAAATGATTAAGTTTAGAACCTTCTATACGTTTCCCGCTACGTCCGTGCATTAGTGTCTCGAGGTAGTATATTTTGCGCCTAAAATGAAGGCCGATACAGTTGAGTGAACATGCTTAATTATAATCAAGGCACTCCAAACTTAATCTGTCTGGTGGGAGAGTAGACAGGAGTCGTTTGTATGTGGTCCAGTGGCTAAAGTTTAGGTTGTTAGCTGTGTAGGTTCCTCATGTTAAGTGGCAGAATGAGTTTTGTGGTGAATAGTTATTTGAGTATGTACTTTGTTAAAGATTGTTAAGTCTGGATTTGTACTTTTGTACATTCTTGACATTTGATAGCGTATATTAAATTCCTTGAAGAACATTAAAGTGATTTTTACGGTAAAAATCTATCCTGATTTGAATTTGTATGTTGTGTCGTCAATAAGACTGATACAGGCCCCACAATTGGGGTGGCCACACCTTTTTGACTGTTGGTGTAGGAGTTGTGGAAGGTAATTTAGCACTTGTGAGAAATTGTTGAAAGACTGTCTTTTACTTTTGATTATTTTGTGTGTTTCGAATGCTTGTTTCTTGGGTCTTGTCTTAGTAGTGATATGTTCTGGTGGATAATATTGTAAATCTGTGTATTTCTTGGGTTCCGTGTTGTAATAAAGGTTGGATTATTTGATTGTCTGGAGCGTTTTTCGTTTTTCGTAGTTCTTTGATATTTATTGTTTTGGCACGTTCTATTCAGTTGTCTATTAACTTTAATGGATATTGTCTTTTAAGTAGTATTTGTTTTAGTTCCTGGAGTCTTTTATTGCGAGTTTCGGGGTTTGAGACATTTATGCAGATTCTTCTTGCTAGATTGAAGAGAATATTATTCTTTGTGTGTTTGAGATGGCATGAGGAGAACAATAAGTATTGTTTAGAATCTGTTTGTTTGAAGTGAATGTCTGTTTCAGTGTTTTTATCTCTTATGATTAGTATATCCAGGAATGGTAGTTAAATTTTCCATGGTGAAGTTAGAGTTAGGGTTGGGGTTAGGGCTGGGGTTAAGCTGTTGATTAGATTTTTGAAATCTATAAATTGTTCAAATGTGTGCGTCCATAGGATTAGGCAGTCATCTAGGTAACGTTTCCAGTTTTCTAGTAGATATTTGTGGAAGTTCAAGCCATATTTTAATTTTGACTGTTCGTATATCTGGACCTCCATGTAAGCCATGACTGGATTGACGTAAGTCGGAGCAACTTTAGTCACCATCGCAGTCCCATATATTTGTTTGTAAATATTGCCATCGAAATCAAAAAGTTGTTTTCGGAGATAAAATTTAATCCTTCACTAATGAAACTTTTTTCAATTCTGTCTAGAATTTCATGAGGGAATTTCTCAAGCCAGAAATTTATTGCCTCTATTCCATATCGCTGTGGAACTGTGGTATAGAGGTTTTCCACATCAAAAGATACAATTCATTGTTTATGAATTTTGGGAGGTGGTTTAACAGGTCCAGATCATCCCTTACAAGGCTTGGTATGTATTTTAAAATAGATTTCAGTAATATATCTAAAAATTTGCTGAGTCTGTGTGTTTCACAGTTCGGGCCTACTACGATTGCTCTAAATTTCAGGTCGGTAGGATATTGTATATTTATGTAACTTGAAGTTGGTTCTTTTTTGTTAAACATTCTTAATAGTTTGATTCTTATGGAGTTTTGGGAGACTGTAGAAATCGCTAGTCATGCAGTCAAAATGGGTTAGGTAGTCACATTCTTTGTTTGTTAAACATTTTTGAAATCTGTAAATGTTGTTTTGATTTTTGGTAATCATTTACCTTTTCGTAGTAGGTCATATCTTGTAATATAGATAGTATATCTCTTTTGTAGTGTTCAGTATCCATAATAATTATAGCACTTCCCTTATCTGCTTCCTTAATTATAATGTCTTTATAGTTTTTCAGTTCGTGCATAATATCCCATTCCTTTCGACTGGTATTGAACTTGATTTTAGGGTGTGGAAGCTCTTAGTAAAGGAAGGTAGATATAAAGTCATAAAATTTATCTAAAGCTTTATTCTTACCTTTCGTATGCTTGTAATCGCTCTTGTTTCTTACAGTTGATTCGTCCTAGTTTTCTTTATCGTACAAATCCTGTTAGACGTAGTTTTCTCCAGAACTGTGAAATATCGTTCTGTATTTCATTAGAGTTAGGCTGCTGTGGGCTAAATTTTGGGCGTTTTGACAAAACATTAATTTTTTCTACTGAGAGTGATTTGGATAGGTTAATTATCTTCAGTTTCTCATCTTCGATTGGATTTAAAAAGTGATTTTTCAAGGTTTTCCTTTTATTACTATTTATATATCCGATGACATTTTCTCTGTTAACTTGTAGAGTAGAGTTCTCTCTATCCCTTCCCTGGATCTGAATGACTGCATGTACCGGGAGTATCTTCTCTTGAAGTCATTGGCTGTCATACCCATATTTTACCTAGTGATGTCATCCGATGGTTTAAGAGTGGCTCTGTATACTACGGCCCTTGAGAGGCAGGATCCTTCCAGAGGGCAGGTGGTGGGGTTTCGACACTTGCAGGTTGGGATTGGGGTTGTGCGAATGCATTTTTACGTCTGTTGATGCGTGCGATGTTAGATGCGATGTTGTCTAAGCACCTTGACATTATGAGGGTTGAAGAGTTTGTAATACTTATGGCCTCTGGTGAAATGTTTTTTTAATTAACGCCAGGAAACACCTACCTTCGTTGGTAGAAACTTCTAAGTTGAATGGGGGCGGTTAAACCAGATAATTTTCCTTTTCCTAATCCTCCTGGGTGAGGAGAGGGGCTTTGGTGGTCGTCCACATACGTGAGTTTCTCGGCAAACCCGCTCCTAGCCAAAGCATCGTTGTAGTGGGGGTGGCCCTATTGAAGATCCCTTTGTTGGCCGAGAGTTTAGATATCAGTTTGCTAATGCCTGCAACTAGTTTTCTAATTACAGCAGGGGAAGGGTTTGAGCTCTTGTGGATGAATACAGTTTCCTCATTAGGCTTCCTGAAGGGGTAGTACTTGTCCGTGTTCTGGTTTAAGGTTACGTCCAAGAAATCGACTGTAGTCAGGTTGGTGTTAAGCGTTATGGATAGGTTGAAATCTTGGAATATTTTTATCAAGTCCTTCCTGAATCTGTCCATGGCGTGGCCGTTCATATGGCTTGAGATGGCCAGGCCGTCGTGACTATAGAGGGCCGACCTCTGTGGATGAGTACGTCTCTTGAGGATATCCAAAATGTATAAACCGTCGAGGTCTCCCCATAGAGACATCGAACAATGGATCGCATTTTTCTTCACTTAGAAGCAATCGTCGTGGACCAGAATTGACTTTCTGACATTCATGATGATCCTGATATCAAGGTCACTTATGCTGGTGAATTGCTCTGCAAAAGTTAGGGCCTTCAGGAGGAGGGGCTTAGATATGGAAGGATAGAAGCCAAGAATGTCGAACTGAGAGTATCTGCAGGCTGATTTATTCTCGGTAACGCGGAACCAGTTGATCACAGCTGCGCTGGAGTTCCATTGAGTCAAGCCTGTAGCTCTTCTGATGACGGAGTTGAGAGTATCGATAATACTCCTGCTAATGACACTTATCTCACTTTTAGAGGGGTTGATCAGCCTGCATTTGGAATTGGAGACGAAATTGGACTTATAGTGCTTAAGTGTAATATGGGGCAATCACGTGGTGCGGCAGTCCATATGATCCTCTATATTAAGACGCGTAGCTATCTCTTTTACTGATATGTGTGTGTGTGTGTGTGTGTGTAACTGATATATAACCGATGAGGATTTGGCGACCTTCTGTGTCTGTATCCTGTTTGTGCTTATATGTATTATGTGCTTTTGAACTTATTATTTAGCATTGTCTCTTATTTTGATTTTCATGCGATGCAACGTCTATTTTGTCCTTTCTCTTCCTTTCTCTCTCTCTCTCTCTCTCTCTCTCTCTCTCTCTCTCTCTCTCTCTCTCTCTCTCTCTCTCTCTCTCTCTCTCTTTCTCTCTCTCTCTCTTTCTCTCTCTCTCTCTCTTCCATCCTCTCTGCTCTCTACAACTTTTCTCACTCTTACCACTGACATGTGACCCGTGGTCATCATCTCTCATCCCATTTCCTCTCTACGCCGATCGCCTAGGCGACTGGTTGTGTTTCTTTCGTCTTCCACTTTCAACACATTTTGCTATCTCTCTCTTGTTCATCCGTCTCTAATCCTTTAGGATATTCCTCCTAGCGTTAACCATACTTTCATCACTTGTCTAGCCCTAAGACCTTATTCTGTCTATCTATCTTATATTGTCCTTATTCCATCTTGTTTGTTTTCGTCTTTATCTCTTGTCCGTCCATTATTCTTCTCGCTTTGAATATTATTTTGTTTGTATATTGTCTATTGCATATTTATTTCATATTTGTAAGTTCACTTTCTGTCATGTTAGCTCCCTTGTTCGTTGCTCCTTTGTTCGCTGATGGCCCCACCAAAGGATACCGATATCATTGTTAAAGGTGCGAAATTGCTGAGATCCTTCAGCCGATAACTGATGAGGATTTGGCGACCTTGTGCGTCTATTTTCTATTTGTTTGTACTTATATATATATTATGTGTTTTCAACTTATTATTTAACGGAACGCTGTGCATTGTCTCTTATTTTGTTTACACTTGATGAATTTATGCATGTGTGTGCATGTGTGTGCATGTGTGTGCATGTGTGTGCATGTGTGTGCATGTGTGTGCATGTGTGGTGAGGTGTACGTATATGTGTATGTATGCATGCAGCGAAATCCTACTTCAGTATCTCACACTAGTGCAGCAGTGGCAATGGTTGTCCATTAGCTATGGTAGCGGCGCGTATGCCCTGTTAGGTCCAACCAAGCTACAAAGATACCGGACTACCTCGATGGAGGCTGGAAGCTAGCTAAAATGAAGAGGTAGTAAATGGCCTGCTCACCTAGCCAGCAAGGGGGCTTCATTTTAAAAGCTAAAACAATGCGAGGAAATGGGCCTCAATATCCTGCAGGTCAATCGGACCGCTCCATGGCGGCGGAGCGAAATCCGGGATGCTAGGAAACTCAGGTAACACTAGGCCGCCAAGGAATTGGATAACAACCCTTGCTTATGTACCTACAACTGCAGGTCTTTAGCAGGGAGAACGAGAATGACAGTTCTAATGGAACTAAAAAAGATAAATGCGATGTGCTAGGGCTCTGTGAAACACGTCGAAGGAAAGAAGTAAATGTGAGATGGACAGATGGAAGTGTTGTGAAACTGGGAAAAGTGTAATGTGCGAGAGTAACAGGTTCTATAATGTTCATCCCTAGCAAAGAAAAGGGCTTCGGAAATTGTTTCTTGCCAATTTCCTTCATCAGGCATCAAGAAATGCACCCTGAAGATCATCCAAACCTATGGACCCACAAATATAAGCGAAGACAATGGAGTGAAAAGAATCCCCCAAGAAGTAGAGAAATTGCTGACGAACAAATCCACTTACACCATAGTGATGGGAGATTTCAAGACAAAGGTTGGAAAAGGACGACAGGGAGAGAGATTGAAGCCATCTTGAGTTTCCTGTATTTCTTAATTCGGTAATTTAAAGCCTGAAAGAGACGAGTTTCTGTTAGAGGCCTACGAAACTTTAAGTCGCATGGAACCGAATTAAACTGTTTTAAATAAGATAGATAGATAGATAGATAGATAGATAGATAGATAGATAGATAAACATAATTAAGGGAAAAATTATTAATTATTAATTTATTAATAAATTAATAATCCTTTACCCTTTTATTTATAGATAGATAGATAGATAGATAGATAGATAGATAGATAGATAGATAGATAGATCCCTGGGCGTGGTTATTCGGGGGCGCCCTCTGCGGGCACGGTCTGCAGTGCTGTTGGTGTTGTTGTATCGTTGTTGCAGGCAATAGATGGTGTTGATATGGACATTGTACGCTTTCGAAACAACCAGGGCACGCTGCCATGCTTGCAATCAGCTGACAGCTTGTTCTCTCTGCGCTTCTGAGAATCGAGTCATACGTGCTGCGTCCAAATCACGAATTGATTTTATTTTCGCCATGAATACTAAATACAGAGAGGACGATACAAAGTGAGAGGGATCGGGGATCGAATGATAGAACATTAAAAATGAGCAGTTAATAACTTACGAATTATATAATCGAATGAATGAACAATACAAAAACAACACAATGGAGTGCGGGACGGGTTCGACTCCACAAGCCCGATCCACCACTGAACCTTTTAGTTTCCTTTATGTTTTACACTCACGCGGCTTCATTCACTCTCAACATCCACGTCGCTTCCATCTTTTGCCATATATAACGGGCGACAAGCGTCTCCTCTCCAGCCTTAGTTTTCTTTTAAGATGGAAAATAAACAGGCTAAGCAAGCCAGGGCCGGAGATGAAGGCACCCGTCGCCACTCCCCTCATACGTGTCCTCCAAACAACCTCTTTCGCTATCACTACCACTGCGAGAAAACACACTTTGCATTCCTTATTCAAGGAGGATGGTGGAACAATCTTTATAATCGACTCGGAAGACAGCTGTACTCTTCCCAAACGTGACAGTAGCCGTTCGACATATACCCACATTTCCGAAATTTTCGGACACTGCACAATAGCGTGCAGAACAGTTTCGCTCCTCTGCTCGCATCTTGGGCAAGTGGACTGGCATGAATAACCATGCCTAGCGAGTTTATCTCAAACTGGTAAGGCTCCTCAGTAACATTGCCAAGCCAGAGACCTTTGGAAATTGTCCAACGTCCCCGGCCCGAATGTCCTTCGGAACAAACCAGCAAACTGGCCTTCGTCGAAGCCCAGGTTTTCCCCCAGATCATCGTCACACTTTGCCTCTACCAGCGCTCTATTGAATGACTAGGTGGAACCCTCGCCACCGGCATTACCCATCCGGCAGAGAAGCACAAGTGCCTGCCGACATTCGGCCTGCCACGCACCCAACTTTGGTCTACGCTTAACTTACGGTTCCAATTAACCAAAACTAGTAAACCAAGGAAGGATCAGTTTGACAAACGGAGACCACACCCGTTCACCATCCAAGTAGAGCCAGAGATACCTCAGCCTCAGCGCATATCTGCGCATCATTAGCCACGGCATCTCTATCCCACCCTTTAACAACTGTTGACAGCAGATAGAGCGCCTTACAAGTGGACCCCTGCCCTTCCACAAAAAGCGGAAGTGCAATCGCTCCATTTTGCTTAGCCACAAATCGGGACAAGGCACGACGGTCAGGCGGTAGATAATGTGATAAACATATTTGCGACCTCCGCCTTCCCTTTCAGGGATAGCCACCGCTCAGATAAGGTCTGAGTTAGGTTGGTCACCCTGCTCACCATCTCGCTCCAATTCTTCTCTATCTGGAGGTCCGGACCTAACCAGACTCCTAGCAATTTAACCAAGCCCTCCGTCCAACTCCCGACGATATTGTTAGGAGGTATTGACTTGCCTCTCCAGGTGCCGAGTTGCAAGCCGACTGACTTATCCCGGTTAATTTTTGCTTCTGCCACCGCCTCGTACTCGTTAATGGCCTCGC
>NC_068995.1:26142662-26147014 GCF_001194135.2 Octopus bimaculoides
GGTCTTTCCTGTTCACACCAGCTGCCGCTGCAAAATTTGTCACTTTGTTATTTCTTGGTTCGATTTCTGATTGTTTCAGCATTTCTTTTTCGGTAGGCATGTTCAGAAATGGTTCAGTAGTAATGTCCTCGCCAGAGAAACTACTCGTTTTTCAAATAATAATTTTGGGTATAAACACCCAACAAAAACAATGATAATTTCCCCCTTCACACAAGGGGGGGGAAAGTTCACAATTCTGCCAAATACGTTTATGTGTTTTTTAAAAAAACACACAACAAATGGAACAATCGCAAATTCAACAATTAAGTTAACAATATAACCAACAATTTACAATACGTCAAACTCAGCGTCCAAATTACGAATTTATTTTACACCAGCCATAGAGGCCTAACACAGAGGGGGACAACACAAGGACAGACAAAACAATTATGTGGTGGGGAAAAAAACAAAAGCGAGTGAGCAGATGAAAGTGAAGAATGCATAATGGAATGATGAATCCCACACTTCGAGCGACCTCATTGAACCTTTTACAATTCGTTTTGAATTTCATATTTTGTGTTTGTTTTTTTTTGTTGTTTTTTTTTGTTTGTCTTTTATAAAGAAATGTAAGGTGGTGAAGGTTGACGAGTTCCAGAGATCCCTCATCCCGGGTAACCGCATTACTAACACCACCTTACCAATTCCTTCCTTCTTTTATAAGTAATAGTCTCTTGTTTTGTTTTTGTTTTTTCTTCAAAACAACTTACGTTTTACAATTAGTTCTGAATTTCAAATTTCGCCCCCACCCTTTTTTTAGTCTCTTTTATATCATTAAACTTTTAAAACTTACGATTTCTCCATCAGTTGTTTTTTTTTTCCTGTTGACAATATCCTCCTTTATCCCTCTGGTGAATTCCTTTCTACGCGTATCCATTCTCAAAAAAGTCATCTTCACTGGGTGGGGACTAGAGGGGGTGGCTCAATGTTTGCAGGGATAAGGAGGGGAAAGGGATAGAAAGGGGAAAGGGATAGAAAGGAGAAAGGGATAGAAAGGGGAAAGGGATAGAAAGGGGAAAGGGATAGAAAGGAGAAAGGGATAGAAAGGGGAAAGGGATAGAAAGGGGAAAGGGATAGGGAGAGGAAAGGTGTATGCAGGGATAAGGAGGGGAAAGGAGGTACTAGGTGGGGTGGGAGTGGGATGGGGTTCTTCGTCGCTATTATTGGTCTTTCTTTTTTTGTTCCTCCTCTTCCTTTCTATCACTGTCCAATCCTTTTCATTTTCAACCGGCCTATAAGGCTCCTCGTAGCATTTTGTAACTCGCTTTACGGATGGCCGCACGCTCTCCTTCGTTATGGTCTCCGTAACTTTCTCAGGGGTGGAGTGCACTTAGCCCTTATGTGACCCTTTTGACCATACTTAAAACAACGAGACCTCCTGCCCTCTACCACGATCCTCAATCTTTTCCCGCTTACTAGAATGGTATCAGCTATAATCTCTAAATCTTCTGGGGCAGCCTGAACAATCACCTCGAGCCCCTGCGACAGCCAGTTCCGCACTGGTATCCTAGTTGCTTGGAGGATTGAAATTCTCTCCTCCACGCCAAGAGTCATTGCAGCCACCAGCCAAGCCATATTTACCTCCGACGAGACTTCCTCCACTCCCACCTTAGCTACACGCCTTACAAGGTAAGTCGGCAAAAGCAGCACTTCTTGTGATTTCAGGGCTGTCACCGAGTGCTGCTTAGCTTTTTCCTCTGACTGAAACCTCACCTCCACTGACGCAAACTTGTTGCCCCCGTTCAAGTATTTAATCTCCGGCCAGATGGGTATCTTTCAATTTGTTCTCTTGATGCAACATCGATCTTTTTATCCTTTAACACGTACGATTTGTAAATTACGGCTTTTGCTTGTACATCTTTTAATACTTCGCTAGGCGGGGTCAGTTCCACAACATACCCCTCTTTTTGTATCATCTGTACTTTCCTATGTATTGCATTTCCGCTGTTATGTCTTCTTTCAAAGTCGTTGTTGCTGTCGCAAAACTTTTCTCTTCTATCTTTCTTGCCATCTCCACCTCCAGCTTTTCTAGTGAATTAATCATTTCACTTTCTGACGTACTAACGTCTGAGGAACTTAGCCGTCTGCATTCTAAGTCCATTCTTCCACAATAAGTATCTCCCCCGTCAAACAAGGAGAAAACGAACAACGGACCGTTACAAACAATAAACAGAAATATCTCAACAAACAAAACAACGTTTAACGACTCAACAACAAGTTCAACTAACCTTATTAATAATACCAAACTCTAAAAAAGTGAGGGAGGCGAATGTCCAAATTACGAATTCCAGGAACGCGGTTCAAGTTGATTTTTATACTCATAACCTCCACAAGATGCACGTGCATTTCGGTTTTCATGACAATTGTTTGCGACTACCACCTACGGCATTCAACGCAGCACTGTTTTAGCGTCTCTTTTCAGGGAAAGCTGAAAGGTTACCTGCAATTTGGGTCTCAGCCATAAACCAGCATGTCTTGGAATATTTACACTTACATCCCCGAAATAAATTTTCAGAATTTACCATATAAAAATGACATTTGAAAAAATCGCGTTTCTTTTGCGGTTCAGTGTATACTAAAATACGCTGTGTTATACATAAAATATATACTGTTTACTTCATAACGAGCCGTCTAAAGCAAGTATGCCGATTAATAGTTTATTTGTTGGCTGTTATGTACAGAAGTTGGATACCATTCTAATCTATCGATTGGAGAAAGAGAGTGTTTACGTCACCACTTAGAAACAGCTAGCAAATTATGAATCCGTAAATCAGCAGAGTCTCGCACATTGAAGGCATAGAAGGAATGTGTTCACATATTTATATAGTTTATTATCACAGCTAAATTCATTTCAGTACTTCAGATTTACGCTGTATTGTGCATAGAATATAACTGCTTATTAGAAGAACCGCTTAAAGCATAAATATGCAAATTTAGTGATCCACCACGGTAATCACTTAATTACCGACTAGAGTTATCAACTGGGGAAGGAGACTGGGTACATCGGTCAGGCGATTCCTTCACGTCATTTTTTTTTCCGCACATCGAAAGCATAAAAGAAAGGTGTTTATGACTTATTTTCACAGTTAAAAGCTTTCTCATATTTAAACATGGGCTGTATTTACTAGGGCATACTGACGAAATTTAAGGAAGCGACTTATACATGATGCTAAGAAATCTCACACAAGAAATTTAATGGTTATCATATTTTTGCAACTCTCAACTCTATTTATCAACTTGTCTCCTTCCTTTCATTCATTTCAGGTCAACACCCAGATATTATAAGCTTTTATCATTTCTTTCTTATCTCCAAATCTTAACGAACCATAACTGTCTACTGTATCAAACTATAACTTTTTGCATGTATCTAGTCAACCAATTACTACTTCATTTTCACTGCCCAACATACATTCACATATCACACAACACATCCTACACCCCACAACTTATGTACTTTAAGTTAGCTGATAGGTCAAAGTTCAGTTAGATTTATACCAACTACCTCTGGCAACATAGATGTTTCTCTCCCGACCCATCAGAAACAAATAGGCGGTTGACTAAAACTGTCCTTTTGGGCACGTTCTTCTATATTCTGCAAACAAGTCTTCAAAGTTGTTCACTCATTGTTATACTGAAGCTGTTGAAGCAAAAAGCAAGTCGTAGACTATCTGCTGAAAGTCTCCTACTCTGAAATCACAGCAACGCAACTTCTGCAAGGCAACTAGTCAAACTGAGAAACATTACTACGCGCATCATCTAGCCTTCAATCTATCCCACCTTCCAAACAACTGTCCATCTTTTGCTCCTTGCCAAAAGAATTTCCAGTATATTTGTTGAAATTCATTTTCCTCATATTCACAACAACGAGGAATCTGTGAATAAATAGTACACCTGCAGAGAAATCCTTTACTTTCATTTCCCGCCTTGCAGCCAACTCTACGCTACACAAATTTGACAAAATCTCTTCCAATTCCACTCACTTTCATTCTTCCAAAACCATTTCATTGCATACACACAAGCTAAATATAACAGTTTCTTCAGTCACACCAAGCTAATAAAGCCACCGGTCCTAACAAAGTCCCTTTGTTCTTAAATATTGTGCCCAAGAGGCGCAGGAGTGGCTGTGTAGTAAGTAGCTTGCTTACGAACCACATGGTCCCAGGTTCAGTCCCACTGCGTGGCACCTTGGGCAAGTGTCTTCTACTATAGCCTCGGGCCGACCAAAGCCTTGTGAGTGGATTTGGTAGACGGAAACTGAAAGAAGCCAGTCGTATATATATGTATATATATATGTGTGTGTGTGTGTGTGTGTGTGT
>NC_068995.1:26147054-26154091 GCF_001194135.2 Octopus bimaculoides
GTGTGTCTGTGTTTGTCCCCCAACATCGCTTCACAACCGATGCTGGTGTGTTTTCGGCAAAAGAGACCAATAGAATAAGTACTAGGCTTACAAAGAATAAGTTCTGGGGTCGATTTGCTCGACTAAAGGCGGTGCTCCAGTATGGCTGCAGTCAAATGACTGAAACAAGTAAAAGAATAAAAGAGTAAAAGAGTAAAAGCGTAAAAGAGTAAGAGTTAGACTCTATATTCACTAAATATACTCTTATTTTTGGATACACGCTACAGAGTGTCCCTCTGACCCTGCCAACTATCGCTGCAACCTCTCTGACCCTGCCAACTATCGCTCTATAGCACTGCCTTTTATCTATAAGGTGAAAGAGACAGCCTTTAATAACGTCTTCAAACACCTTGAATCTTTTTCACTCTGTATCTATCTATCTATCTATCTATCTATCTATCTATCTATCTATCTATCAATCAATCTATCTATCCCTGTCAATCTATCAGTCCATCTATTTATCTATCTATCTCTCATCTAACTCCCTGCCATTGGCCATAAGTGCGTTTTTCGTACTGACAGATCCATTAGAGGCCTATTTCCTTCATCGTTCACCAGCAGGTTCTTGTCTTGGAGAAGTTTTATGAAAGCAATGTTGTTGCCCTCGACATCAGCATAGCTTTTGTCTGCGTCTGGCATGCGAATCACCTTTCGAAACTGTCTGTCCGTCTCTAATCTTTCAGATCGCTAGATTTCTGTCAAATTGCACTACTGCCACGTGTCTTGATGAAGCTTTTTCTGAACTTCATTCTATCCACTCTGATTTGCCCCAGTGTTTGATTTTGTCGTCCTCCTCTCTTCCTTTTACACCTGAATGAGTTACTTGCCGTCACATCCAATGACACTTTCTCTCCTAGACCGTGCAGATAATTTGATGCTGCTGTACAGAAGTGGCAACGAAAGCCATGCTGTCAAAGCTCAACATGAACAGGGCGGGCTGTTAAATTTCTTAAGGCAACTGGAGATCTTACTAGGAACTTACTAGGTCTTCAGTGCTAATAGGTGATTGGAACGCCATCCTGGATGCACACTTAGACTATATAGGGCTAACTGATAAAATAACAAACTTGCTTAGACTGGACTGTCTGACAGGTACTGCCTGGATTTTCCAAATATGCCGACGTAGACATGGACAAAATGCATCATCCCAATCGTATCTAGAAAAAGTAAATGTAGGCGACTAGATAATGATGGCATAGGTTATCCACGATTCAAGACAACAAACTTGCTATCCATACGATCCTCGAAGATAGAGACACAATTACTGGAAGGAGAATGCATCGTTTCCGGCACACTAAGCTTACAGAGACCAGTTTGGCAAATTAGATAAGTGGACGCTGACTGGTGCAATCGTCAACAATAAATAGTAGTTCGCCCTAATAAGGGGATCAAAGTAGAATCGATAACGTTTAGTAAGGAAGTGGAGATAGAGAAGACAAGAATAGAGCGTGACCTAGTAAGAAACCTAGAAGAGACGCTCGGAAAAAGCATTGCAACTGACGGGCTTATGGCAAGATTGGACCTTGACCAATTCTTCAGTGAGATGCACAAAGGATGCTTTGTTAGAGTTTAGGCGCATACTTTTAAGAGAGGAAAGAACAAAAGACTTCGATGGGCCGAGATATAGGAGGTGCAATGTAACAAGAAACTCATAATTCAATCACTAATGGACCATAATGAGTCAGATTCCGAGCAGACATGCGCGACTTTTCAATTGAATTTTCTCTATGTACGAACACCTACTTTAATTCAATGCATATATCTTTACCTTAAACGGACAGTGCAATGCGTAGGGCATGAAGTTAAAAAGTTTGCTTCTCAATCACAGTGTATCACTGTTTCATATAACTGAGAGTCACCTATGGCGAAATATCTTCTAATGTAGCTTCGAGTGGGGTCGAACTTTCGCATGCAAGTGGTTAGGCAGAAACCCACCGGATGTATTATAACCGTTCCTATGACCTAATCTGTCGGCTGCCAGTTCAACACCTATATTTTACCCCTAACTGCATTTATTTGCACTTGAACAAAGTGTTCAGATTCTTCTTTCTTATTCCTTACTACTTCTCTGAAGAGTATGCATCTTCTCTGACTAAATCATAAAAAAGCACAGGCGTCATTTACGATTAAATTAAATTCCTCTCACCAAACTTGCTCTGTCTCCATAAATAGTGACCTTGAGAACATGTTTAATAGGACATTGTCTCATTCAACAACATAAAGAAGCAATATCTACACAAATCAAAAGAAGAAATAATATTGTCCTTGCCCGCTCTAGTCATGGATATCATACAATTATTACATTTTCAAAATCGATACAAGTTATATGCTTCACAGTCACTAATGGTCTCTCATAGCGATCTTGAAATATAGAACATAGTGAACCCTACTTATCTAAAATGCATCGCAAACTAAGAATCTTCATTAATATTCTAACCTTTATCACTGTGTGGGTAATAGATGTCCCAAAATTTAAATTTTGTCTTTCATTCAAGTCTATTTAAGGAATGTGTGATAAAGGTGGCCAGTTTCAGTTTGTTAGAATTGTTGTCCGATTTTAATCATATCATATATATATATATATATATATATATATATATATATATATATATATATGGAAAGTTCTTGAATGATAACAGCTGCGATAACAGGTCTGTCTGCCTCGGTGGTCAGTTCACATTGTCTCCAGAGTGAGTTCAGCATACGAATGGTGAGTGAGGCTAGAAGAGTGAGTCGTGTTGGTTTGATGAGAGGGCGAATCGATTTTGGATGAATTGAAGAGTTGTCGTTGTTGTTGACTCTTGCAGTATACTTTTCACTAGACCCGTAAGAGTTACCAGATCTGATGGAGAACTTGTTGAACCGGGAGACGTCTCGGGATAGAAGTAGTTAGTATTTCTTTTATTGGGGTCTTCATGGCTGCGATCTTAGACAACCCACATTCAGGATGGCTTTACGAGACACCACTCGTGTGACTGACCGTTGGCTTACAATGAGCTCATCCATCTTGTGACAAGTTTTGTTTTTGGTCCTACTGAGTGTCCACAACATATTTCCCACCTGCCAAACCAAGTGGGAGACTCGGATTAGTCACCAACCGCACAACCATGAAACAGGTAGTACTGAGTTAAATAGTTTCAGTGAACATTTCAGATTCTCTTTGCCTATGACATACCAGCTGAAGTTGAATTTGTTCTATCTATGCTAACTGCAAAAGTTTTGTATGCACTTCTGACGAAGACACCGCCACATTCGTAGTCGATACAGAAGTTTTCCAAAGAGACACCTTAGCTCTTTTCCTTTTCAGTATAGCCTTGGACTATGTACTACGGCACACTATATCTGAACTTGGCAAAACTCTCCGCGGTTCACCTCGTCCAGCATTGTTCCTCACTAATCTCGACTTCGCAGATGATACACTCGTCTTACATACAATCACAAATGCTCAAACTCTCTGCACAAACTCTGCATAAACCGCTCGAAGACAATGACCATGATAACTGGTCAAAATGCTGGTTTGAGCGGTCTTACACCTTCATCGGGGCCCACTGAATCAGTTGCCCATTTCTGCTACCTGGGCTCTCGTATTCGCTTTACCAGCATAGATATTAACGTTCGTAAAGCGATAACATTGTCAGCATGCGACAAGCTATAGAAAGCACTGCAGCTGTCATGTAACCTAAAACTACGCCTGTTTCATGCTACAGTTGAATATGTTCTGCTCTACGACCCTGAATGCTGGTCTCTTATGGTCGTCCTACAGCGATCACTAAACGGCACATACGCTCGGCTTCTACACAAGGTTTTTAACATCACTTATACCGACAATGTATCAAACAAGTGGCTATACGGATCTTTACCGTCTGTCGATCAGACAATCAAACAAAGACGGGTAAAATTCGAATGCCACTGTTTTCGCCGAATAAATCATCCTATCACTGAGCTTTTTTTTATAAACCCTGTGGATAAGTTCAAACCTGATGGTCAGGTCTGCATGACGTATGTTCACGAGCTTATGCGATACACGGGATTGTACAGTGTCTCAGAGTTGGCACGAGAAATGTCATCTCACAGAGCCTGAAGGGAAATTTGCTCTCGAGTTCGAATCGACGTTCACAAGTGATAAGGCACAGACCAGTGGTTCCCAAACTTTTCACAGTGGTTCTCAACCCTTTTAATATGCTTACCCTTATATAAGGAGATATATATATATATATATATATATATATATGACGTTTTGCAAACAACTTGCTCATGCAAGTGCTATCAGTCGAAAGCTCCGCATACCGGAAGCCAGCAAGTGTATGGGGTCATCAGGAGAGAATGCGTGCCATTTCGAGGCCTACCTCTCGACGGTATCATTTCGTACCGGCCCCACCTCACTGATATGCGGCCCTGCTTGCTAGATCAACTGGTTATCAAATAAAGCTCAATATTCAAGCTATCGATCATCGTCTCTTTTTAACCAATTCCAGTGGCTAGCCATTTCCAGTGTGGTTTGGATATCGTTCATGGTGGCATTCACTTCACAATGAGTTAGGCCTAACGATAACAACAGTCGCCTCACACTGTGTCCAACAAATCTACAGCTGACTTCGATTGGAAAATGCTCCGCTTTCCAGCCTGCGTCTTCACATTCCTCGAGGAGGTTTTGCATAACGGTCAATTTTTCGAGTCTGCGCGGCGTCCATGTTGTCTTCATAAGGAATCGTTAATTCGACTAAATTCACCACTTTCTTTCTTTCACACCACATTATAACATCCGGTTTTTTCGGAACTGAGATGAGAAAGAATCCTTGGCACCCTGGTAAATCTGCAGCCACCTGCCAATAGTGGCTCACAGGAAGTTTCTTCTTCTTCTTCTTCTTATAACGGATCTGCTGTCCTGAGCACACGAAGGTAATGAAATCTCTGGTTGGTTCTTTCATCGGTTTTTTTCCACTGTTGATGAGAGCGATTTGGTTCTTTATAGCATTGAAGATAACCTTAAGGACCAAGTTGTGTGTCCATGTATATCTATTCGATGCTAATGAACAGTTAGAAATAATATGTTTCAGTGTTCCGACCTTTCCGCATTTGCATATATCATCCTCTGAGACGTTCTATCTTACTAGATGTATAGGCGAAGGCAAGATATCATAGATTGGAACGAGATATGGTGGTGGACTACATCTTAGCCGAGATGTAGTCCACCGCCATATCTCATTTCAACTTATTTTTCTCTCAACGACGTGTTCCTCCCATCTCGTCATCTGTCCCTGTTGAGAACATTGGATCAAATGAAGCTCTTCTCTGTTTCCCTTATTTTGACGCTGTTTCTAACAACAGATCTGCGTTCGCTCTGCATCATACTTGCAAACGGTCTGAACCGTTCTGCGCCAAAACCAAGTCCCTTTCGATGAATTTGCGTTGCATCCACCATATCTCTGTGTATAAGAGAAGACAAAATGTCATCAGTCTCTACTTCTGCTTTCCACTTCCTGGCCGTTTTTACATCTGGTGGATTACGCCTGATTTCTATGTCCCTCTACTCTATCAGCCTCATCACCGTTCGTACGTTCCCTAGTTTATAAATTTCGACTATTGATGCCAGTGGCAACTGAAATGAGCCTCTTTTACGATAGAGAGCTGAATTGTTCAATATCCGAGATAGACCTAGCCACTTTCTAATGACCACATTACATTTTTGTTCCATGATTTAAACTTGCGATAGTGCTACATCGTGTATTAAAAGTGGCCACGAAAGTCGCAGATACAAGCCGAACTGTAAACACCAAATTTTATATTTACCTGGAAGCTTTGAGTTGTCAATTGCTGTTAATCCAATCTCGACTTGTTTCATAATTTGCATCCCGTGACTCCTATCTGACAATGTTTCAGCGTATACTCGCCTCAAGCTCTTGACGGATTCTTTCTTGATTGTTGGAATGCTTTCTTTAACTTTTTGAAACTCTACTTCTTTCTGCACTCCCTTAATAAATGTCAGACTACGCGACTTTTTCGCTCTGAAATGCATCCTTGAACACTTGTAGCCTCAAGATATAGACCAGCGGTTCTCAACCCTTTTATTTAAATGAGTTTTCCCACAGACCCCTTTTAATATGCTTATCCTTATATATATATATATATATATATATATATATATATATATAAATTTAGTAAATGGAGTAAAACGCATATGTTAACTGAATATTTTTATTTCCAACATATGTTTCGAAGATTATAAATTATACCTTCCATAGGAATAGGTGATGTTGATAAGAATATAATCTTCTCTTCAGGGAAATGCACGGGAACCAGCTTAAACGTAAGACATTTTAACCGAATATGAGAACTGTAGTTGGAGCATCTCACTCGGTTAATAAAAGAGTTTGTCTTACTAATAAGTTGTTTAAGGAATGTATTATTTGGTGGAATAGGTGGAATAGCAAAGATCACAATGTATTCTTTAGTGGAATAGGTGGAATAGCAAAGATCACAAATTAACTGTTGTGTAACTCCTGTTTATGAGGTAGAAACTCCTCATAAACAGGAGTTACACCACAGTCATTTTGTGATCTTTGCTACCCTGGTATCTATTAACCATTTTATTTTGTCCGAGTTAATTATTAACTAAGAGAAAATAAATACATATAATAAAATATATTTTAAACAGGCCCTTAAAAAAACCTGCTAATATAATAGTTACCACAAATGGAGTTATTCAACAACAACGCATCTCTGAAGGATATACCTATTCCACCAAATAATACATTCCTTAAACAACTTATTAGTAAGACAAACTCTTTTATTAACCGAGTGAGATGCTCCAACTACAGTTCTCATATTCGGTTAAAATGTCTTACGGTTAAGCTGGTTCCTATGTATTTACCTGAAGAGAAGATTACATCCTTATCAGCATCACCTATTCCTATGGAAGGTATAATTTGTAATCTTCGAAACATATGAAATAAAAGTATTCAGTTAACATATGCGTTTTACTCCATTTACTAAATTTA
>NC_068995.1:26154719-26157980 GCF_001194135.2 Octopus bimaculoides
TATATTTATCTTAGCATCAATGATAGAAGAAAGCATAAAGAATTCCATAGCTTTGTTCCCATGCAACAAAAATTTGTTTCAAAAAAGTAATGATGTAAAATATCATGAAAAAAATATAAGTAAGGCAAAAAATTGGATTTAAGTATAATTAACTTTCTTATTTTAAAAACAAAGTATATTTTGATTAAGCTTAAATGATAGAGCTCAATTCGAGGAATTTCATAGTATCCATCTCATGCAATAAAGTTTTAAAAGAAAAACTTAGAAATAATATTTCTAAGAGAGAAATAATATTCTTAAGATTATAAACCTGGAAAAGTACAGGACAAGTTATTACACTTGGAAAAGTTCAGGACAATTTATTACACCAGGTAAAGTAGAAAACAAGAAAATTCTTACTTAAAATATTGCAGCTAAGGATAAAATTTGAATATTAAAAATTATTTGATCTTAATTAACAACGTAACATTATAATTAAAAAAGGTACCATCATTTTGCTAAAATATTGACACACTAGTATACTTAAAAATGAGAGCCAGAAGTACCAAAGCTAAAGTTTTATGCAAAGTAGAATATTATATATGGTAGGCATATTCATTATGTAAAAAATAGGCATTGGGTCAAGACTAAAAATGTGAAGACTTGGTTATAACTTAGGCAATAACTCAAGAAAATATACTGTGAATTTGTTGTTATAGGTAGATTTTACTGTAATATATAACTAACTTTTATATTATTCTATTTATTTTATTAATCATATACAACTATTATCTTTTATAACCTATTTTCAAATTTCTAATAGTTAATTATTAAAAACATGAATTTTTTTTTTTTTTTTGAATTGCAAAAAATATTTTGAGTTATTTTTTTTAAAATAAAAGTAACAAGTAATAACAAATAGAAGTAATAACTTGTAATAAAATTTTTAGTTGTAATAAAAGCTAATAGTTTCTAAATCTAAATATTTTATTTGAAACTTTATCCTTAGCTGCAATATTTTAAGTAAAAATGTTCTTGTTCTGTACTTTACCAGATGTAATAAGTTGTCCTGAACTTTTCAAAATGTAATAGCTTGTCCTGTAATTTTCCAGGTTTATAATCTTGAGAATATTTTTCTTGCTCGTATTTTTCCATGTAATATAGACATGAAAACTCAGATATACATACAAGGAGTACCTAAATGAAACTGTGATGGTAATGACTTTACTGATGATATTGATAACATGAAGTGAAATAGCTTCCAATGATGCTCCAAATCGGATAGTAGGGCATCGTGTGTGCGAAATGGTGCTTGTAACAACGGCGTGAAGCATGATTTGAATTTGGAAGCAAACAGGAATGTGATTTTATTATTTTGTTTATACCTAAGTGAAATGAAAGAAAAGGATAAAGAAACTGAAACTCAAAACAGTTCACTAAGAAATTAATACGTGTTACATGATACGAAAAACTTATGCAGAAATAACACTCATACACAACCAGAAATAAAAATGAAAAGAGAAGTGGAACAATAAACAATCATAAGCAAAATGGTAAACCGACAAGTAAAAACAAATAAAAAAGACAAAAACATAATTCTGTTCATAGTGTTTGTTGTAAGAGTTGAATAGAATGTTAAAGATAAACAGAGCAAAAGCGGAAAAAAAGTTTGCATTTGTCCAGCTAGGCGGAAACTGTTGTTAAAGGACCTGCTGTTGTTAAGAGTTTTCTTAGCAAAGATGAAGGCAATGAACCCTTTTTTCGCTTTCTGTCAATATTTATTAAGGCCGACTTTATAGAATAAAAGGTGTAAAGGATGTTTTGTTTTTCTTTTAATGATATAACAACTGTGAAATGGTCTCTGGCAAAAGTGGCAGAAAATACAAGACGCACTTCTACATAAACACAGGTCACCTTTATAGTAGAAACATTTTTAAAACATTAAACCACTTTATCTATTACCTCTCCTAAATGTCATTTTTATTTTGTCGCTTTCTCTTACACTACATCCCTGCTCCAAAGTTATCAATAACAATATGATTATATCTTGTTTATGACAAGACAGACTTACAAGATTTAATAAAAAGAGCTTTAAAATTACAAGAGAGGGCAGATTAAAATGGGAGAGGGTAGATTAAAATATTCAAAGAGCGATGAAAAGATTGACGGCAGTTATTTTTGTGGTGATTGGTGAAATTGGTACAACATCTAAATTGCTACCTAAGCGGCTGAAGGATACTGGTATTGAAACTCGCATTGCTGATCTGCAGAGAAGTGCAAATCTGTATTCTACGAGAATCCTAAGAACGATTCTTAAGATTCGATGAGTCCTGTTGTCACCAAACCTCAAGGCAACACAATGCTAACTAATAGACTGTTATAGTCATAAATAACAATAATATTTTCTGTCGACTCCAGTGCTCAAATGGTACTTATCTTATCGACCGCGAAAGGATGAAAGACAAAGATAACCTCGGTGGAATTTGAATTCAGAAGGGAAACAGCCGGAAGAAAAGCTGCAAAGCATTTTATCCACTGTGCTAACGATTCTACCAGCTCGAAACTGGAATAATAATTCTCTTTTCTACTATAGACTCAAGGTCTGAAATTTGTGGGGGAGATTAGTCGATTACATCGACCCCAGTACTCAACTGGTACTTATTTTAAAGATCCCGAACGGCTGAAAGCAAAATCAACCTTGTGGTCATTTGAACACAGAACGCAAAGGTGGAAGAAATACTGGTAAGCATACTGGTAACGATTCTTCCACGCCACCGATGTTATCGAAGGGAAATGCAAAGGCCGATACATCTTAGCACCAGTGACGTCACAACTCATTTCTACAGATGAGTGAACTGGAACAACGTGAAATAAAGTGTCTTGTTCAAGAATACAACACACAGCCCGGTCCGGGAATCGAACTCAGAAACTCACGATCGTAAGTTCGACGCTCTAACCACTGAGCCATACACCTTCACATGTATGTATGTATGTATGTATGCATAATCATTATTATTATTATTGTTCAGTAGTTTTATTTTTATAACGTGCTTTCACTTCACTACCGAGAGCAGCTCTGTGCGCCTTGGGTATGTGCTGTGGTTTGCTCTGTGGTGCTCTTATGTTTACTGTATTGAAAGTGTTTTGCGTAGAATGTGTGCAGTACCCAGTAGTGCAATTTTCTGTATGCTATATATATTTGTAAGTCCTGATGTTTTTGTTATGTATTTGTCTGAATATTTTTTTATTATATCTAAGGCACCTACTATGATAGGAATTGTT
>NC_068995.1:26158798-26159626 GCF_001194135.2 Octopus bimaculoides
TCTTCTTCTTCGTATTTGTTAGGTAGATTGATTTCTTGTTTGTATTTGTCAGCTTCCTTAAATACTGAAAACTTATTATTATTATTATTATTATTATTATTATTATTATTATTATTATTATTATTACTATTACTATTATTATAAAGACAGCAAGCTAGCAGAATCGCTAGTACGCCAGGCAATATGTTTCGCAGCACTTCGTCAATATTTACGTTCTGAGTTCAAATTCCGCCGAGGTCGACTTTGCCTTTCATCCCCTCAAGGTCAATGAATTAAGTACCAGTTACGCACTAGGGTCGATGTAATCGACTTATCTCCACCCCCAAAATTTCAGGCCTTGTGCCTATAGTAGAAAGGATTATTATTATTATTGTTATTATGTGAAAACTCACAGCTTATTTTGCCGGAAGGTGTTGGCTGTTCACAGCCAGCAGACCAGGGTGACACTTATTTACTGGTCATGTTTCAAGAACCCTGCGAAGAATTCTTGCAGTTCGAAGTAATGCTGATTTTTGTAGGTGTTCTACATTCACACTTGCACCAATCTTTTTCAGCCACGTTGGTAGTTGAGCAATACCAATTACTATTGGTATCATGTCTACTTACTTCATTGACCACAACCTTCGTATTTCCCACTTCAAATCGTCACAGTTGTTTATTTTTTATTCTTTCACATTGATCTTGTTGTCACGGGGGCATGCTATGTCGATTATCATACATGTTCTATCTTTGTTATTCACCACAACAATGTCCGGTTTCCGATGTCTGGTCGGGTGATCGCATTATATCATTGCATCCCACAGGATTTTGCAATTCTCATTTTGCTGA
>NC_068995.1:26159636-26162849 GCF_001194135.2 Octopus bimaculoides
CCACAGGATTTTGCAATTCTCATTTTGCTGACTACTTCTGGAGTTTTCTCATACCACATCTTTGCTCTTTGTAGGCCGTGATTTCCACAGAGCTCCCGATGGATCATTCTTGACACATTGTCAGGGCGTTTTTTGTATTCATGTTGTGCCAATTTCGGGCATTTGCTAACGATGTGCCAAACCGCTTCACCCCTCTCACCACACATTCTGCATTTGTCGCTATCGATAGTGTTGTCTATTCTGCATATAGTTGATCCTTAACGATTATTCCTGAGTTACGCATATGAGTGCTTCTGTTTATATCTCGAGGTCACTCCTCCATAGCTACCGGTTCTCTGAACCTGTCTTGGTGTTCACATCTCTTGCAAACTGACCGTACATTTTTCCTTCCATGCATCTTCTTTATTTTTTTTAATTGTTCATATCTTGTTTAAATTTTTCTTTCGTTACAGAATTTTCAGTTTTGATGACACCAGTCTTCTTTGTGTATTTCAACAGTGTTGAAACACACGAAGAAGACTGGCTCCACGACATTTTTTATATACCGCCCTGAGCTGTTTTCCTATGCTTCAATACAGTCCTGGCAACTGAACAAACCTCTCCCACCCTTTCTTCTCGACAAGTACAGCCTATCGGTGTTACTCTTAGGGTTGAAGACTCCGTGTACTGTCGTGATTTTTCTGGTCTTGGTATCTATTTTCTTCATTTCTCTCTTTTGCCATTTTATAATTCCCGCTCCATACCAAAGTGATGCTATTGTCCACGTATTAACTGCTTGGATTTTATTCCAGCCAGTCAATTTTGAGCGCAACACCAACCTGTCTTCGGAAATACACCATCCTCAGTTGCTCTTTCATTTCCTTTTCCATTATCTCGTTGAACTCTAGTACACCAAGGTATTTGTATCTTGTTTCAATTTGTTTAATCAAGTCTCTATTAGGAATTCTATCCTTGCTAGCGACTGCACCTTGCCACTTTTTAGGTAGATTATTCCGCACTTCTTGAGTCCAAATTCCATTCCAATATCAGTACTAAAACACTGGACTGTGTTCACCAAGGAACTCACTAGCAACATACAGTTTCAAATCATCGATGAAGAGGAGGTGGTTGATTGTTTGGGATTTTTCCTTTAGTTGGTACCCCAGGTTCATTTTCCTAAGTACCAAGGTCAGAGTATCATGCAGAGAACAAAAAAACAGCTAAGATAGGCTATCACTCTGGAAAATCCCTCTTCTGATACCCAGGGTGTCCAAGCTCTTTCCGTAAGATGTCAGTTCAGTTTTCCATCCCATCATACTTCTCTTCAGGAAACACGCTACATTCCTCGCAATTCCAAACAGATCTAAGCACTCGATGATCCACGAATATGGAATCATATCACAAGCTTTGCAATAGTCAATTCAGGCCATTCCAAGGTTTGTTCTTCGTTTACAATCTTGCATTACCATTTTGTCTATCAATAGTTGATCTTTCGTACCTCTGCATCTCCTTCTACAGCCTTTTTCTTCCGTTGGTAATATATCGTTCTCATCAAGAAATTTATACAGTTCTTCTGCAATTCCTCCTAACAGTAACTTCCACATTAACGGGAGGCAGGAAATTGGTCTGTAATTTCCAGCAGCATTTCCCTTTTATGCATTTTGAGGCATCCTTCAGGCAAAACACCTTTCGCCCTTTTGTCAACCAGCTCGGGATTTCTTCTTCTCCATTGATCAATGCATTAAATTGGTCTGCGATCAATTTATGGCAACTACTGAACATTTTTATCCAAAATCCCTGTACACCATCATGTACTGCTGCTTTCCAATTGCTTATCTTTTTACTCATATTTCTGATACTGTCTTCTGTGAAGTGGATAGCCTCTTGCTGTTTACTTCAAGCTGCAGAGTCCTTCAGCTATAGTAATAATTGTTGTTATTATTATTATTATTATTATTATTATTATTATTATTATTGAGTGAGAGAGCAGCGCATAGCATCAAAGAGACACTGGTAAACTTCATGCATTACAACCATATGTGCGCAACATGGTGATCTCATATCAAGATAAACAGCGCGTGAACTTGCAGGTAGGGCCCAGTTAGAATTTTCTTCAGATCGAGTATATTATTATTATTTTTATTATATTTCATAAAGATTGACGTAATTCTTCACGAAAGTGAATAGACAATAAGAGCGCGATGCGATTGTGATTGTAATAAACTGCTTATTGGTTTGAATGATATTTCGACAGTTCCTCTATCTTTTTCAAGTTCAAAATGTAAAATGAAGAAACGCAGAAATTCAAAAATATGAACGAGGAAATCCTGCGTTCCCACTTTGACAGAATGACACAATCAGTTTTCAATTTTTCAACTGGCAAAAGGAAAAAAAAGAAGAAAAGGCAGAAAAAGGGTAAAAAAAGAGAAAAAAACAGAAAAGGAAAAGAAAAAAGAATATTTAGTCGAACAGATTTGTGTAAATACGATGAAATTCACCTGTTATTTCATTCATTCCTCCAGAGCGTAATATTAATAACTCATAAACATATTTCTCCTCATGCATTTTGAGGACTGAAAGTGTAGTAGATTCAGAATATTTTCTGAGAATGTGCATTTTCAAGTTTCCTCAAAACTGCAGCCGTTTGATGTAAAATGTGTGGCAAGTTCTGTCGAACTACTGTTATTGTGCCTAACATCATACCCGTGCCCATTGAATCTCTTGTTGTACAACCAGCATAAAGCAAGTGTTTCAGTAATCCCTTATATCTGTACAAATCTGTTTTATCCTCAAAAGTTGCGATTTTGGATTTGACCGAATTATATGATGTGGAGGTAAATGTGGGATGACGCGAGCTTGCAAAATAATTCTGTCACTATTCTGCCTCCAGAAAACTTAACTTTTCTCTTTTTCCGTTCTTTTTTTCTCCTCCCCCAAAATTGCTGCCCTTGTGGCAAAATTTGAAACCATTATTATTATTATTATTATTATTATTATTATTATTATTATTGTTCAGTAGTTTTATTTTTATAACGTACTTTCACTTCACTACCGAGCGCAGCTCTGTGTGCCTTGGGTATGTGCTGTGGTTTGCTGTGATGCTCTTATGGTTACTGTATTGAAAGTGTTTTGCGTAGGATGTGTGCAGTGCCCAGTAGTGCAATTTTCTGTATGTTATATATCTTTGTAAGTCCTGGTGTTTTTGTTATGTATTTGTCTGAATATTTTTTTATT
>NC_068995.1:26165119-26167492 GCF_001194135.2 Octopus bimaculoides
AACTGGGACAGCTAAAGTGTTGATATCCATTATCTTGTTTTTAGCATTGAACTCTGTTTTTAGTATTGATCTAAACCGTCTATAGTACTCTTTCTTCATTTTTTTTTTCATTTGTGTATGTTGTATTTATTGTACTCTTTCTTTATTATTATTATTATTATTATTATTATTATTATTATTATTATTATTATTACTATTATTACTGAGTGAAAAAACAGCGCATGCCATCAAAGTGACACTGGAATACAAATATTCTAAGCCTAATATTCCAATTATGACTACCAGTTTGATAAGGGTACACCAGACTCATACATCACAAGTATGTGTGCACAGGATGGTGATTTCATATCAAGACAAACAGCCCATGACATTGCAGGTGGAGCACAGTAAGAATTTTCTCCAGGTCTAGTAGCACATTCCACTCAAAAGGTCCCTGAATAAGAGACGTTGAAGGATATTGAACGAAACACCCACGTTTCCAGAAGTGAACTGTTCAAATCCCAAAGAATTCCTTTCAACACATGGCTATTATTATTATTATTATTCAGTAGTTTTATTTTTATAACGTGCTTTCACTTCACTACCGAGCGCAGCTCTGTGCGCCTTGGGTATGTGCTGTGGTTTGCTGTGGTGCTCTTATGTTTACTGTATTGAAAGTGTTTTGCGTAGAATGTGTGCAGTACCCAGTAGTGCAATTTTCTGTATGTTATATATATTTGTAAGTCCTGGTGTTTTTGTTATGTATTTGTCTGAATATTTTTTTATTATACCTAATAGGAATTGTTTCTGTTTTTAGATTCCACATTCGAGTTATCTCTATTTCCAGGTCTTTGTATTTTGAAAGTTTTTCCATTTCTTTTAGAGAAACGTTGTCATCTGCTGGTATTGATACATCAATTATTATTATTATTATTATTATTATTATTATTATTATTATTATTATTAAGGAAGCAAGCTGGCAGAATCGTTACCGTGCCGGGCAAAATGCTTAGCGGCATTTCGTCCGTCTTTACGTCCTGAGCTCAAATTCAGCCGAGGTCGACTCTGCCTTTCACCCTTTCGTGGTCGCTAAAATAAATACCAGCTGAGCACTGGGATCGATGTAATCGACTAGTCTCCACCCCCAAAATTGCTGTCCTTGTGTCATAATTTGAAACCATTATTGTCATCATCATTGTTATTATCCTGATTCGCAATATTTTCAACATTTGTCACAATTTACATTCGTGATTTATTACTATCCAGTGTCTTATCGATGCTGTTTTTACCAGTTTTAGTATCATAGGTATTGCTATTGTAATTGTTATTATTTTCATCCTTTTTCATAATTATTATCATTTTTGTACTCTTGTTCTCGTTCTTCCCTGTATAAGCAACACAAAATACAAATTCCTTGCATAATGCAAAAAGTCAAGACTTAATGCTTAATGCAATCTGTTAATGTACCACTCCGATATATTGAATTAAAATATATTGCATCACGTGGTTAGAAACAGAGTGGTTCAGAAACAACTGCAACAAATAATAAAGTAGTGCCATATTCATTCTTCAGTTATATATATATAGAAAGCGAGAGAGAGAGAGAGAGAGGAGATTGTGTATTTAGATTTATGTGTGTATATATTTTTATTAGTTTAACTCTCTCTCTCTCTTTCTCTCTCTCTCCCTCCCTTTCTACTTCACTCTCGGCAAGCTTGTTTGTACATGAGTAAGCAAACATGACGAACCTACGTAGTTGGACTTTTTTTTTTCTTTTTATAAGATCACTATTTTTTTAAACATGTACTCCACAGCGTTGCTAGATGTATCAAACCGAACCCCCAACTGGCAGTACAGAAAAGAGGTATCTATAAAAATATGCCTTGATTTAATATAAATACAAAACGGAAAAACATGACGTCGTGCACCAGTGGCATCACAACCCAGTCAGTAGGTAAATAATTACCTTCTTTCACAGTATAGAGCAAGATGCAGTTGCCAAACAATAAGTAGCTCATTAGCAAAATACTAAGAAACCCATGTTCGTACACACAATACATACATATACACTGTAACACAACAAGGTAATGCATGCGTATATACAATAAAATACACACGCATAATGAAAAATATGCACGCATACACATATATACACCCAGTAGAATTCATGTACATATATGCCCGGGGTAAAATATACTACATGTATAATAAGGTACATAAGCATTATATACATATACAGACAATTATAGATGCATAATAAACTATGCCTTTATATACACAGCAAAATGCACATGCGTGCAGTACATATATACATGACAATAATCAGTAAGCATTAGCAGACGGCAAATGTATGACGTACAAAACCAAAAACTGAGTATATTAACCATAGTATTG
>NC_068995.1:26167641-26168877 GCF_001194135.2 Octopus bimaculoides
TGTGTGTGTGTGTGTGTGTGTGTGTGTGTGTGTGTGTGTGTGTGTGTGTGTGTGTGTGTGTAAACACACTGAGATCGATGGATCAAAAAATTGTTGGAACTTAAGAATAATACCAGCAACTTGATGTAACATTATTGTGTGAAACCGCAAATGAACCATGCATATGGAAGGAGCTCCCCATTTGACATCAATACAAGAGAAGGAAGTGGTTTATGGATCATTGATGATGGGTTTTCAAATCCAGTATCCATCATGAACTTTCAATTTTGTATCTATTATTGTACTAACTTGCCTAAATCTAAATATAGATTCTTTTCTTTGAGATATTGCTCCCAATTCATGTTACTTTGTGAACCCTTGTAACATTATTATAAAAAGACTTATTCTCCATTGTTAGACCACTGTATTAAAAGTGCCTGTGCCCTAAATGCTACCACTGAAAGGCTCACATACCATCTTCACACTTGCAGATGGAAGAACACCTGTCTTCAATGCTATGTTTCAATGAAACATTTCTGATGTTTATTTTGGCATAAATCCATGATAATTTTTTTAATAGAACTTCCACATTAGCAAGAATCGTTTCTCTGCAACTAAGCGATCCCATTTGGGAATGATGGGAGACAATGACACCCGAAGTATGTTCCTTATACCTAATCTACTTCGTAATTTTGTTTTGGTTATTGTCACTGCAAAAAAAACCCACTTATTTTTTTGCGACCTGGTAGCAAATAATCCACGGACTAGTACCGGTCCGCAGCCAGGTGGTTGGGGACCTCTGCTCTAAAAGACATGAAGATACAAGAAAATACAATAATATAAGAATTAACATAACACATATTGATTTCATGTTTTGGCAATTTTGTGGGGAGGTAGTAAGTTGATTACATCGATCCCAGTGTTCACTGGTACTTATTTCATCGACCTCGAAAGGATGAAAGGCAAATTCGACTTCGGCGGAATTTGAACTCAAAACGTGAAGACGGACGAAATGCCACTAAGCATTTTAGCCGGCATGCTAACGGTTCGGCCACTTTGCTGCCTTCTTAGCAAAACACATATTCCTTTCTACTCTAAGCACAAGGCCCGAAATTTTCTGGGGGTGGCCAGTCGATTAGATCGACCCCAGTACGCAACTGGTACTTAATTTATCGATCCCGAAAGGATGAAAAGTAAAGTCGACCTTGGCTGAATTTGAACTCAGAACGTAAAGGCAGACGAAATACCGCTAAGCAT
>NC_068995.1:26169077-26176698 GCF_001194135.2 Octopus bimaculoides
AACTGCTCCCGCCGACACTACACTACAACTTCTGTGCAATGAAACTGCTTTATTTCATTGTTACAGATATTCGTGATATTCTACAGTCGCAACAAAAGGTCCGCTGTCCGTTTGTGGCTTTAAGAAATTTGAGTCTTGACTTGCGCTGAACTTGAACTATAGTGAGAAGGACTGCATCAAACGACTAACCTCCCTCTCTCTCTCTCTCTCTCTCTCTCTCTCTTCCTTTCTCCCTCGTCCGTGCCTTCCTGGGCTAGTGGCAATGCGGTCGAAACAACTGGGAGTATATCAGAAATACAGTGAGTTTACCAGGGTAGTCTATGTAGCTCACCATGCTATAAACTACGTGTCACCACGCAACGTTGATGAATATCGCTTTTCTAGCTATTGATAGCTAGGTTCCTTCTGCACAATTCACCAAAAATACAGTTTTTGCATGCATCTTAAAATGTATATATTCGTAATATTGGAAGGTCACTGACGTTCATGAATCCACCTACTGTTTACCAGGTTTATTTTTGCTTTTCATCCTGTGGGATGTCCAAAAATCGCCCTCATCATCACGCAGGCATAATGAGGGTACCAGTTTAGCCAACTGTGCAACAGATTATACTAGGTTACATATTTCCTGAAGCGTTCTCAAGCGACCTAGCTATGCCCACGTCACATACGCACATTAGACATCCATGCACAGTGTATAATGGGAAAGTATACATGGCTTGCTCCACCATATATTTATTTAAGAGTGGACCCTCTGAAGTTGTTTCTCTCAGCATAGAATGATTTGCGCCCTCTACTACAAGGAAATGAAACTTCTCTTCAGAGGCAAACTGTGCTGACACACGGCATCTAAGTATAGCTAAATGGATTACGCATCCAGCGTTAAATACCTTACTTCAAAGACACTGTGCAACGCCAGCTGTGGTGTTCAATCATACAAAATGGCAACAAATATTCCGCATTTAGTGAGCACAGTAATTTTAATTAATCAACACTATACTCGTAATGATAAAATTTAATCATTCTTTTAATGTCTAACTCTGATCCAAAAGAAGTAAGCGAAGTAGCCTACAAACTTGAGTTAATAAAAAATAGATTGCAGTGGGGAATGCCTGATATAATAAGTACTAGGCTTATAAAGAATAAGTCCTAGGGTCGATTTTTTCGACTAAAGGTTGTGCTCCAGCATGGCCGCAGTCAAATGACTGAAACAAGTAAAAGAGTAAAAGAGTAGTTGGTCACCTAGACCTGAAGAGCTAGGTTTGTTTAACGAGCCCACAAAACTTGCATGTATGTGTATGTGTGTGTGCGCGCGTGCTTAGATGAAATTCCCCTCACACAGCATTAGTCAACACTAGGCAACACTGGAGTCGAACACAGAACCAATTATACGATTATGTATATGTTCACGTATTTCTTTGTTAATAAGATTGGAATATTTGACTTAGTTAAATCTCAGGGAAAATTGCATTCTGTATTGAAACGTTCTTCATATGTTTTTGTCTTCACCTCACTTTGTTTTCTTTTACATTGATATCTTTTTAATGCATTAACATGTAGGGTATTTTGATTTGATGTCTGTATGCGGTATGCCATCATAGCCACTGTCAACAAGCTGGAGTCACATGATTTCTTACAAAAGACTTAATACTTATTAGCGAGAGATGGGATCTGTTCACAGCAAGTTACAGTTAGTTACTTTTTCCATCCTGATAGATCAAAAGCAATGTCAGTTTATGAAATTCGAATCCAAATTGTAAAGCAACATGGCTTAGAATCGGAAAATATTTTGTTTAGCGTCCACTGACTCCTCAATATTCTGGCTTTATAGCCGTACGTAATAACTGTACTTCACTGATAGTTCACAATCATATCACAGTAAAATAAAAAGCTTCTCGTTCGATCACTGACGTTAAAAAGTCAAGTGCTAATAGTGATTGAAAAGGAATGTCCCTTATGAAACATCGACTAAACAAGGTGACACATACAGGGCCTCCAAGATAAATTTGACGGTTTTCTGTCTCCTTTTTTCAGGAACATCTTGATGTATTGGTAACAGCCAACGGCGTTGGCGAGCATAGAGATTAAAGTTGTAGTTGAAACGTTAGATTACATGGAGAACTAGAAGCCATTTGAATATTAGAAAAGATTTACCTGTATCATGATGATACGCACCGGGTATCAAATTGCCGACATCATGACTGCTGCTCAGTGCTCTGAAAACACTGTAAAGGATGGAAGATACGACACAAACAACTGCAACGGAAACTACGAAGCAGTGGCCAGCATGAAGGGACTCGGCATGCGTTCTGACTTCGTCTGCACGCCTGAATTCATCTCCACATCTTTGAACAGGGCCTTAGGCTCACTTCAGATAGCTATTTAAAACTGCTGGAGACTGAAGTTAGTCACTGACTAGAAAAGGTTGCTGCTGGAAGGTCACAAGTGTAACAGCAGAATTCGGCTCCTTGCCTATGCCATATATCCGGAAAGAGAATTCCTACAGCTACACCAATAATCTTCTAGCTTCGTTATTTTGTTTCCTTTTCAAATCTTTTCTGCCATGTCAGAATTATTAATTGGCATGTTTACTCTTTAAAAGTATGTTATGGCTTCATAATTTCTAACAGTCAATTCTTATGAGGTTTACTATCATTTTCAGGTTCGGGGTTTTTTCTTAATTTTTCTTTTGTGTTTGTTTTATAAAATAAAGTGTTTCTGCTAAGGACAAAAACATAAGAACGATGGATAACATCAAGAACCAACAGATATAGTGAAATGATACTTTTATCAAAAATATATTCCGACGGAATAACTAATCTTATAGCTATTTTCAATTGTATATTAAGAAAGGACTGTGTACCTTCTTCCATTGTTTCAAGTAAGATTTTGTTGAATTTTCAATCAGGAGATTTCTAGTTCAACACTGCAAAATAGCTATCTACTTGTTTCGGTGAGTCAGGTTTGCGATCCAGACTGCTTATGGATTAACTTTATGAGCCGAGCATGTTTTTTTTTTTCTTTTTTGCAGGCACAAGGGGCTAGACAAAACAAGTCCACCGAAAGCTCATGCTGATTCTCTTTTTCGACAGCAAGAACATCATCTACATTCTGGGTTACGTCTGGCCTGACAGTCAACAAAGAGTACTTTGTGAAGATTTTGAGGAAGTTTAGGGAGAGATTTCATCGCAAAAGTCCAGAGCACAGGCACTAGTACAATGCACCAGTCCACAATTCCATCCTGGTAACCAACTACTTGATAGAGATGATCATCAAAACTGTCTCTCCCTCCCTACAACTCAGACCTAGCTCCCAGTAACTTTTGGTTGTCTCCCAAACTGAAGAAAATGAAAGAAGCTGTGACAAGGGTCCGAGGCACTTCACTTTGGAGGACTTCAGCGGGGCCTTCACGAAGTGGCTGGAGTGCTACAATTGCATTGAAGTGAGAGGTCCTATTTTGAAGGGGATTAGAGTTTTGTACTTCTCTGAAAATATATGTCTCTCTTGAAAATGTCTCAGCACTTCTGGAATGCGCCTTGTACATACATACATTCGCACACACCTTGGTGTCACCCTCATAGTCGTGTAAAATTTATTTCTATTCAAATATATTTGTAAATGATTACCGTATTTTAACATGTATAAGGAACCCTCGTGTATAGGGGAACCCCCTAATTTTTTTTTTTTTTTTTTGGTGGGGGGTTAAATTTGGTAAAAAGGTATTGTAAGGGGTTATAATATTATCCAAGTATAAGAAACTCCCATATTTTTTAAACCTAATTTTTGACAAAAAAGGGTTCCTTATATACGTTAAAATACGGTAATTTTAAAATCATACACAGACATGACCACTGCTCCTGTCTTTTTTCATATCTAGGAGTACATTGTGGACTGCAACGACAGCAAGCTGTGATTTAAGGGAATTTGACAGCTATTTCTAGCAGTTTGATTTACTATGCAGAAGCTATCTCGTTGTCTCAAGGTAAATTGTACAAGTACATGGTATAGTGTATTATTCTACATGTGTACTCTTTCTGTTTGGCTCTATGTTCTTGATGGCCACAATGGAAGCCTGACTCAGTTGAACGCAGCAGAGTTGTTCATCATTTGTGGTGTGCACCTCAACATAGAGTTTAAGGTTAATGGGTTTAATTGCTGCTGCTATTTTGGTATGTATTTTACGTTTTGTCTGAAATGATAAGATTTACTGTTCTTAGGATGGCGTTGTAGTAGTGTTCCGGGTTGCTGTTTGAGGACATTTGTGCATGTAGTGGCAGTTATGGGACTCTTCACGTTTAGTGCTTATATATTTTGCGTATTCTTTGTATAGGTTGTCAGTGGATGTGACCTATGTCTGTCTGCCTGCCTGTCTGTAAATATATGTATGCCATTATTCAGTTTATTTCAAGATTTCCCGCCAACAGAGAAAGAGCCGGGTTTTTTTTATATCTAGATCCAAGGCTCTTTCATTGAAATTTCAACAGCGTCAACAGGGTATGTATGTATGTATGTATGTATGTATGTATGTATGTATGTATGTGTACGTGCAGATTTGTATGTTTTGTTTTATGTATGTATTTTCATGCATATAGTTGCATATCTATACATGCTCCATATGTATGTATGTCTGTGTGTCTGTGTGTCTGTGTGTCTGTGTCTGTGTGTACACATAAAATTACGGAAGTGAAATTTATAGGCATAGGAATGGCTGTGTAGTAAGTAACTTGCTTACCAACTACATAGTTCCGGGTTCAGTCCCACTGCGTGGCACCTTGGGCAAGTGTCTTCTACTATAGCCTCGGGCCGACCAAAGCCTTGTGAGTGGATTTGGTAGACGGAAACTGAAAGAAGCCCGTCGTATATATGTCTATATATATATATATATATATATGTGTGTATATGTTTGTGTGTCTGTGTTTGTCCCCCCAGCATCGCTTGACAACCGATGCTGGTGTGTTTACGTCCCCGTAACTTAGCGGTTCGGCCAAAGAGAACGATAGAATAAGTACTAGGCTTACAAAGAATAAGTCCTGGGGTCGATTAGCTCGACTAAAGGCGGTGCTCCAGCATTGCCATAGTCAAATGACTGAAACAAATAAAAGAGTAAAAGAGAAACAGAACTATTTGTTGATTAAGCCCTAAAAAAAAGAAAGACACATCACTATTCAAAATAACCATATTGGCATATGATATTTCCAAATCGTAACAGAAATTAAACTAACAAAATTTGATAAGATTAATATTGAATGTCGTTTAACAATTTTTTTAATCCTAACAACTCGTTTTTTTTTTTTTTTTTTTTTTTTTTTTGGAGTTTTTTTTTTTTTTTCCTTAACTAAGAGTTTTAGGTATTTTTACAGAGCTTTAATTAACAAATAATTCTCCAAATTTGCACTTCTCTAAAGAATGTATATCGGCAACTGAAAGACAATATCAACAAAAGAACTTGTTTTTTTAAACTATATCTTACAAATGAAACAAAAACTTGTTTGTTTCTTCTTTTGCTTTTTCTCTGTTTTATTTCTGCTGTTAATTATTTAGTACTTGCGAAAACAGGAAATGATAATTTCTTCATTTGGCATTAAGATCCAAGTAAAATAATGTCAATACCAATGACTACAACAGTACACTTTGTTACTTGAGGTTCAGAATAAAACACGCTGAATTTCACGTGGACGCGCGAACAAACACGCACCCGAACACACACGCACGCACACCCAAACACACATGGACGCGCGCGCGACATACACACGCGCCTACAGAAGCACACACATGCACATACACGCACACGCACGCTCAAACACGCGTGCACATACACACACACACACACACACACACACAATGAAAATTTAATTTCGAAGCAATTTTTCTTTATTTTTGTCTGTTTCTTTGTATTTGCGCGTCATTTATTCAAGGGTAAACGTTTTGGATAAAACATACTGAATTTATATGAAGGACTCATTCATCCAAGAAATATACCGCGCGCATCTTTACTCGTCAAGAGTATATTATAGTCTTTGACATCGGCTAAGAAAGAGTCAGTGGACTTATTGTGTAATTTGGCGGAAAGAACTATCTTTTAAATCGGCGAAGTTATCGGGAAGCAAAGGCAAAGCATTTTCTGAAAGACACCAGTGTTTCTAATAAAAGCAAAATAGAATTGAAGTTATGCTGTTATGTCGATTCACCAGAAATAATGATGATCCAAATTATTTCAACCATAAATGATTAACTTGCGGTGAACCTATTAGTTTCCGGGTGTTTTTAAAACTTGATTAGAATGTGGACTATTAGGATAGGATTTAAATGTCACTATATTAACCAATAAAGTTTTGAACTTGTGCTGTTTTCCATCTATTTCATTTCTCTCTCAAAATATATGTATTAAAAGCATTTTGGACGACTTTTCTCAGACTTTCTCAGCACATAAGTGTTCTATTATTAATTCAACTATTATTAATTCAGCTATTAATTCGAACTAAATTAGAGTGCCTCAGAATAAAGTCGCCTATCAGTAACATGTACATACACACACACACACACACACACACACACACACACACACACACACACACACACACACACACACACACACACACTTATATGTATATGTATGTATGTATGTATGTAGGTATTCCGGGTGTACATTATTTTTACTTTCAACTCTGAACTTGCATTCAAATAGTAACACAGGATGATACATAACAATCATTAACTCAAGATGTAAATCAATGTATCCGAGTTAACTTAAGAATCTTAATCAAAGAATTGTGTTGACGTGAATTACTCATAATATATTGAATTAGTGAGTTTCCGAGCACATCTTTTATTAAGTGTAGTGGTTTGTTCTAATGTAGACCAGCTGGTATTTATTTACAGCTCTACGTTTCTTCCAATCTACAAAGTGAATACGCTGATGAACCACAACTAAATACACCTTAAAATATTTGGCTACAAATAAGGAACGGATTATGTGAGAAATGACATTGACATTCTGCTGGCACTTCATTCTGCTGGCGCTCTATTGTTTTAGTTGAAAAACCAAAACTTTCGAATACGGTCATTTTCTCATTCTTAAATTCATATAAAATACCATATATTGCTTGCATTCACTTGTATTCATAGTAGTTTTTTGTTCAGTTTGTTTTTGCTTATTTTACTTCACCTTTGATTTCTCTTATTTAACAACACACAGATACACAAACGAATATATCCTCATGCACACTCTGTTATTTCCATTATCTCTTCTCTGCTCCCATTCTCATCCAGTTTTAACCGATGTTTCTTCCTGTTCACAGCAAATTAGTAAATTTGGATCTTTTTTAAAACGGGGGCCACATTTTTCATTAACGAAACACTTTGAAACTTGGAACACTGGTAGAATGTGTCATATAAAACATCTTTTTCTCTTAGTCTTCTTAAAAAAAAAGAAATCCCTAAGTTATTCCATGTTAAATTTGTCGTATTTCTGTAATTTCAACCAATCACTGATGTCCATTCAGCCGATATACATTAAATGCCGACTACATAAACAAACGATTCTGAAACAATTCTATTGGTGATAGGGTTAGGGTTAGGGTTAGGGTAAAACAGCAAATTTAAAAAGAAAAAAGCAAATAAA
>NC_068995.1:26176851-26178179 GCF_001194135.2 Octopus bimaculoides
AAAACGAAGCTATGGCTTAATCAGCCAAAGGAGTAAATATAAACAACTGAATACTTGTCAGTGATTGGTTGAAATTATCGAAATAAGACAATTTTTTACATGAAATAAATTCGAATACAAAAATATTTTTCTGTTCTATAACACAAAATAGATAAGTATACGAAGTTTGAAAGTCTTTCGGTACCAAAAACACTACGTAAAACATTAATGAAAAATGTGGCCCCCGTTTTAAAAAAGATCTGTAAATTTTTTTTTTTTTTTTTTTTTTTTCAATATTTTCTATGGTACTCAAAGCCATTCTCTTTCTCATCTTTTTAATAGTATTTATCTGTATTTCTGTTCCTTTGAGCACACGCTGCTTTCATAGTAAAGCAGTGGCCAGGATATGGTGGGTAATACCAGCAATCCAACTTCCGTTTCCAGAAACGATTTCTTTTCAATCTACTTAGATCGTTAATTTCGTTGCAAACACTAAAAAAACATCCTCTTGTTCCAATTCTAAACGGGAACATTATTATTGAAATGATAGACTTGAAGTTAACAGGGAGGACTTTAATAAAAGTTTTCACTTGAAAAAAGACTTTCATTGTAACAAGGTTAATTTGTAAGCAGTATTGTCGGACTGAGTATTAGTTCTTGAGATTGAAGCATGAAGTGTTGAGTCAATCTCAACACATCTCTTTGAAAAAATCTGGTAATTAAAAAATGGTAAAAACTAACGGTTGCAACAGTTACTACTGATCTGTCTTAACTCTTGTTTTGTTATCCGCGAAATACGTACTCCAGCTAAATTGTCCGTAACAAATTACTTTTTGTTGTGTCTTTTATTCCTGACAAAACATTGCCTTAATAGTGAAGATACTTTTACCCGCTTGATAAAATATATTTCTCGTTGAGGACAATAGCTGCAACTGGACTGTGTGATGTTTACGTCATTCTCAAAGATATTGAATATGTAAGTGAAATAGATTTCATACAAGTTAATCCATAAGCAGTCTGGAGCATTTCATAAGTTTCTGTAGCGTTTTTGACCAGTTTAACATAAAACTTTATTGTATAACGAACTTCCAATTTGTCTTCCCGTCCTGACTACATTCAGTAAAAGGATCAGCTGAGACAAGAAGCGTTTAATAGGGTGTGTTCAAAGTGTTGTTACAGCCATTTCATTCAATCTAGAACAACAAAAGTCGCCAGATCAGCTTATTTGGTGTATAATAATGCTTTACTAAAATTACAATAAGTTATAACTGCCTCTCTTAAAAAAGTCTCAAAACGTCTTCTGGAATGCATTCCGCACGTAGTATGAATGCGTGGATGTGTGTGTGTGT
>NC_068995.1:26178921-26182142 GCF_001194135.2 Octopus bimaculoides
GTACATACTTGTATATGTGTGTGGACGTGCTCATATGCTTTTGCGTGCATGTCTGTATTTATGCGAGCGTGCGCATGTGTGCATGGGCGCGCACGACCCCACCTCCCCACCATACACACAGATACATACAGAAACTAATATGGGCGCGCGCACGTACACACAATTATGCGTGTGTGTATATATATATATATATATATATATATATATATACATACATGCACAAGCACATACATGCACAAGCACATACATACACACACACACTCGTGCGTATTCATTTATATGTACATATGTATATATGTATGTAAGCACTTGATGGTCTTCTGCCCACCACAACAAAGAGGAGAGAAAAGATGTCTTGCCTGCCTATCAATTTCACATCCAAAACAATATCAACAACAATTAAGAGAAAGCCTGCAACATCAGGAATCACTACAGCTGCAACAGCAGCATCAAAAAGCGAATCAATTGATGAAGTAACAACAGCAACAACAAAACAGCAATGAAATCTACACCAAAAAATCAAAGGACAGCAACAGACATCTCCAAAACCGTATCAAAACTTTCACCAAAACAAATCTCAGCAAGCTCTCATCACTAACCACAGAAAATCGCAAACGCAAATATACACATAGTCACACACTCATCATCCCTCTGAACTATTACAGACCTACTTGATCCAGGAATCCCGCTAACCAGTGAAGCTGATGCCAAAAGCAAAAGTCTGCAACAAAAATAACGATAAGGGGTAAGAGACCGATGAAGTGTTGACATAAATAAAAATGCACTTGAGAGAGCCTTAACGAATGCTGGTGTTCCACTAAATAAATTTATCAGCGTTGCAACATATGGTGGGTGAAAATGCAGGATTAATTGCACTTATGAAAAGTGATCCTAGCTTTCCAGAGTTTCATTGTATTATTTATTGTGACACCTGGTAGCCCGATACTTCAAGTACGAAGATGTTATGAAATCTGTCCTTGAATTTGTGAATTTCATATACTTAAATGTAAAAACTCAATGACAGTTCAGAAATTTTATTGAAGAACTGAAGCTTGAGGATAAACTCAACTTTTTATTGTATTGTGAGGTGACTACCGACCAGTAATATCTTGAGTAAGTTTGTGGTTCTATTATTGCTTTTCTTGAAGAAAAGAAATATCTTATCCTCAACTGGGATATATCCTCCCAGTCTCGGAATAAACGACCACAAACTGAAAGTATACAAGTACAAATATAGATCTACTTGATAATTTCCTAACCAGATTTGATGTCTCGCAGAAGATAAGGCCCTGCTTCATCTCCCTTGTATATCTATTTATGGCTGATGTGGTCAATGATGGTTGTCCAATTCTCGAACATCTAATTACCGAACCATCTTCTGTGAGAATGGAACAAATAGAATTACAGGAAGACTTGGGCCTAAAGATGATCCATAAATCCCAGTCTGCAATTGCGTTCTGGAAACATGTTCCAAGAATAAAATATCCTGAACGAAAGAAAACTCGTGCCCAACTCATCCCAATTATCAGCACAACATACTGCTATGAATCACTATATTTTGTAATGGAATTTGTGAAATCGCTGCATCGTGCAAACCTTACAAACCATTTCCTGATGGAGCTAGTTCGTACAGCTTTGACAATATGTCAGCCGGTTTTCAACTACTTACAACCAAGATGGAAATCCACAAGACATCTACAAGCATAACTAGCAGCTTTAATAGCCTGATGTGTGTTGTTTTGTGTGTGTTGTCATAAAAACATTATGATAAGACTAACATTGCATATAGGGTCTGATTTAAATATCTCTAATTTTATTTGGTTCGTTTTTTCACATATTTTCTTCCATGCTTTGACCTAGTAAGATAAATAAATATTTAAAATATACTTTTTTCCCTTTTTACTTTTATTGTTGGCAGTCTAATTTTATTATACTGAAATGCAAATACGCATATTTTTCTTAAATGTTTCTGAAATTTATTACTGTATTAAATACGCTAAAACTTTTGATGTATAAACTGAAACAAATACGATTTAACAGTTTTCAACAATGCATTCATAGATAAATATTATTGCATACATACAAAATGTATACATGTAACAATTAAAACATATAGTATTTTACTACTATCAGTCATTGGACTACGGTGATGTTGGGGCACAGACTTGAAGATATTTAGTCAACCATATCAAACCCCAGTACTTATTTTTTCAAGTCTGATGCTTATGTTATGTTATTGATCTAAGTTGCGGGACATAAATACAGACACATACATAAATGTAAACACAGAGTAAATTTTGTTCGTCTTGTGATTCTCAAACATCTGAACTTTATCGGATGTGGCTCTCACTTAGCAAATATGACCACTCCAATGATTGTTGGCACCCCTAGGGTACGCTGTTGGGTTTCGAAATACTTATAATTCTGTTATGTCTCAAGCTACTGCTATCTAGCACCTTCAGATGATCTCTACTCAACCGCTACTCCACAGTCACTCAACTCTATATCTTTATTTTGGCACTACGGCCACAACACAGAGGTGGGACACTACAAGGACAGACAAAACAATATAAAACGTGGGGTACAAAGAACGAATGATGAATGAAATGAACTACTTACAATGAGGTGAGGAAATGGCTTACGAGTCCCCTAAAACTCGCAGTTTCATTTAACAGTTCTCTCATACAGTTAATGATAATTTTTTTTCTTTAACAACTGTAAGTGGCCACGGCTCCTCTGCCGTTACTACACTTGGCAGGGTGTCGTAGCCCACGTAAAATCCACTTGTTTGAAACTTGTCCGGGTGCATCTGTTGCAGTCTCTGCATCACATGTGCTTCCACCAATATAGCTTTCTTTTTTTCTTCAAACGCTTCAGGGTCCAGTTTAAGTCTTACTAATCCTTTTATTCTTGCAATCGTCTTTTCCAACTCTAAATCCTTGTCGTAAAAAATCACTGTTCTGATATTTTTATAATCGACTCTTCCAAGTACCTTTCCTTCCATCCTTGCTCTTTCCTGCTGGTCTATCATCTTTTCACTTCTTTTTCGTGCTCTGTATCTTGGGTTCGATTCTCAGCTTCGTCTTTTTCGGTTTCCATTTCCATGTCTGTCTTTTTTTTATTGGGGGGGGGATCTTTGGCGGCGATTCAGTCCGCATACGCTTTATATCTGTTTCTTGAGAAATTTTCTCGCACTCCACAGTCTCCACCTGCTTTTTCTC
>NC_068995.1:26182229-26187020 GCF_001194135.2 Octopus bimaculoides
TCTGTCCCCTACTTTTACATTTGTAACATATTGGTGGTCTTCCCTCCACCACAACTCTCATTCGTGTTCCGTCGGGGAGCTCCAATTCTTCTGCTATGTTGTGCAGATCTGGTAGGGTTATGTGTACGAGTGCATCTACACCAAATTCCCACCAGTTTATCTCTCTCGATTTTTCTACTTTTAAAACTTCCACTTTGTTTTTGCAGTTATGAATAATGGCTGTAACCAGCCATTCCGGGTCTATTTCGGGAAATGCCCGTCCAATTCTCACATGTGCAGCTCTTCTTCAACAATAGGTAGGTAAAAGGGTTCACCTAGCCGTTCTTAAGGGTACGGTGGAGTGTTTTTCGCCTCTTCCTCACTCGAAAATCGCACCTCTACCGTACCGAACTTTCTACCACGTGCGTAAAATGTTGTTAATGGCTTAACTTTGTTTAGGCACTGCTCTAATTCGTCCGTCTCTGCCACTTCTATATTCTTTGTTTCAACGTTAAGCGTTCTGTATGTTATTTTTCTCTCGGCTCGCTCGAAAACTTCCTTCGGTGGTGTTATTTTTAAAACATCACCTTGCTTCTTGAATAATTTCTTGTATTTCTCTAATTTCGTCTTATCCACGTGTATCTCTTGCATTTCTATTGCATTGGCAGACAAGTTTCTACTTGTTGCTGCAGCATACGTTGTTTCTTCCATACCCGATATGGGCAGGAAAACAATTTTCAACAATAAATATTAACGATAATATTTAAACAACAATTCTTTAAACAATTTCAACAAAACGCAAATCAGACAAACTCACCGCGTTGAACGCTTTCTTCAAACCAAAATCACAACATAGCACCAAAAAAACTATCACTCAACTTATTTCTTTATTCGGCACTTAAGGCCTTATTGGGGGCGTCGACACAACAAATTCTCAGTAAGATCATTTTCGAGGTTTCAGTTTTCTTTTATTTTCTTCGTTTGTAACATTTATCAAGTGCTTTTATTGGTTGTACCCGTGACATGGAACTGGAGTTTGAGCTTTTAGTCGCAGCAGTTGTATCTTATTTGGATATAATACTGCAATAACATCAGTTATATTCTTCTTAACAAATTTACTATCAGAATATAAACGTTTAGCACGAACTATATTCCATGATATAACAAAATCGGCTTCTTTGCTGAATGTTATCATCAATGTTTGCTGTTTATTTAGTGATAATTTTAATGCAGTCAATTTGTTTTACCTTAATTCTGATTTAAGTGGATAATCATGCGTAACGGTTTTTCACAGTACGTCCCAAGTAGCTGGCTTTCTAATGATTAAGTGACATATTGCAGATAAGGCAGAAAGGTTTGACGGTGAAAGCAAAATCTTCCTCCAATTCTGGCTTAAAATTTGTTTTCATCTTCATATTTTCGTTTCTTACAATTTCATGATGCCATCTTTCTTCGAAAATTTTTCATCGATCCTTGTAAAACAAAACTTATATCCAACTCTTCCAACAAGGTACCTATATTTCTCAGTAAGGCACCAGCAAGGTATGTACAGTTGAACGACTTGTATTACATTGTGTTAATGTACACTATAAGAGTGTGGTCAGGGTTAGGCTCATAAAGCTATTTGTGGCCAGCCTCAACCTTTACGTTCTGAGTTCAAATTCCTCTGAGGTCGGCATTGCCTTTCATTTGGGGTTAATAAAATAAGTACCAATTGAGTACTGGGGTCGATGTAATCGACTTACCCCCACCCCTGAAATTGCTGGCTTTGGGCCAAAATTTGAAATCGATATGATTCTAAGCAGAAAATGCGGCAATAGCCATTGCGAATAGACTGATGTGACACGTAGTGTGAGATAAAGAACGGAATAGACAAACTGAATTTTTTTAAAATTCATTCCAATTTTATATTTGTGTTTATTTGAGATAGTTGGTAACGCCGTTTCCCCTTCCCACAGAAGTAGGAAATCCATTCCCACATTACTTACACTGCTGATATCATCAATTCATATTCAAAAAAAAAATTATAAAGTTTGAATTCGTATGGGACATTGTTGCCTCATCCCAGACAATGAGTTTGGCATCTGTAAAGAGCTTTGCTAACGCTGTATTCTTGGATAAGTTGCATAAAGGAGATTCATTTTGGATGAGGTTCAGAGGCAACTTGAATGTTGAATGGGCTGTTCTTCCACCTGTTTGGAGTGTGGCTGCAATTCCAGAGAATGCAACAGCCAGAGCAATCTTCTTCTTCTGTCACACCTTGGCAAAGAGCAGGTTGATCAACAATGTCTTTCCTGTACCTCTAGGAGCATCTAAGAAGAATACCCCACCAGTGTTATTGTCCACAGATGTAAGAACTTGCCATTATACCTCCTTTTGATCCTGTACCAGAATTAGTTCCTTTTCATTGACAACTGCTTGCAAATTTTCCATGTATGTTTCCCTGATTAGTTCTTGTGCTAATCTGTGTTGAACATCTCTTACAGGAGCTGGAAGACCATAGATTTCAAGTTTGTTTCCACCCAGTGATTGAACCTTGTCGTGTATTAATCTTAATGCCTCATTGAAGATGTCATCATCGAACGTGACATCACCGTCACACTAATATTGAATTCTTTGAAGAATGTCTTCAGAAAGCCCCTCCTTGTTTTGTACCAAAGTTGATTTTGATTTGATAATCCACAGTTCACCAGCATGATGGAGAAGAGGTTTCTCAGCTGCATAGGAAACTTGCACATTTGCGCCTCTGTTAGAGTGGCATCCCAGTGTGCATCATCTTCCTGAAGATCTCTGAGATGGCAAGCCTGGCGATATGTTTGACATACTCTGTTATCAACCGTACGTAAGGCTGTAAATGATGTGGGTCCCTTGACATGGTGTAATAGAAGTCTTAGATAGTAGCACTCTGAGTAGTTTTTGAGAACTGTTCCCCACTCGGAGGTGTTTCGGAACAAGTCGTCCATATTTGTTTCATTTTCTCCGTTTTGTTCGTTTGTGCATCTGTAGTTTTCTACTATACACACACATATATATGTAATTAAAAAAGTTCAAACGGGAACTTATTCCATTCTGTATCAATTTTTTTATAGAGATTATGTAACAAATTATACTTTACACTTCTATATTTAACTGTGCGTGTATATTCCTTATGTTTGCTTCTGGTGTCTTTTGCCTTTCTATTAGAAACGTTGACCTGGAAATTTACTTGAAGTGAAAAAAAATCGTATGCAACCGATAATTCGTCTTAATAACATTTCTGTGTACCAGACCTTTAGATGTTATTTTTAGCATGAGTTTTCTGGTGAGGGCATCATTTGCCTTCATTACCTGTTTGTTGCTTCAGTAGAAATCTACGGATGCACATACGCACAAAACGGAGAAAATGAAGCAAATATGGAGGACTTGTTCCGAAACACCTCCGAGTGGGTAACAGTTCTCAAAAATAACCCCCAATTGTTTTCCCCCAATATTCCTATGTCCGTGGTATATTTGTTGAGAATTTCATTAAAAAATATCCATTTTCTTGAAAGTTAAGACGAATTGAAGTGGACCCCGGTGAATTTTCAGAAATTCTCCACCCCATCCCCTCCTGAAACACTTACGCCCCAAAACAATTTTGTATATTCGGAATCTACATGATATAACACATATTCGTAGAAAGTTTCATTAAAAAAAAATTTTTTTCTGAAAGTCATGATCATCCAAAGTCGGGAGAGGGGACAGAAATCAGTAGTTATGTCGACAAATTTGACACTTTCCTTCTAGGCATGGTTATAAATGTATACAGAAATTCACGAGTGCAGAATATAGTAAACAATGAAAATAACTTATTAACAGAAATTATGTTTCTTTAAACGACGGGCAGAAAGTAAGAAATTTTAACAGAAAATAAAGTATTGTACGGGTTGAAGTGAAATTTGTCAATCAGTGAACCAAAGAGCCAGTATCGATGAAACCAAAAAGAAACCGTCAACAACAGAAAAACACAAAACCGTACGGATTGAATTGAAATTTATGAAGATACTTCTGTCAGTAAATAATGAAATTACTTACATCAGTAATTGTGAACTTCTTTCTGTCAGTAATTTGTCGTTGTTTGTTTGCAAATAGCGATTGAAAACTTCAACATACAGTGAAAACAATAACATGGAAGTTAATTAATAACGTATGAAAATTGAAAGTGAAAAGAATAGCGTCTGAAAAATGAAACTGAAGACAAGAAATATAGATAGAGAGATATAGATAGAGAGATATAGATAGAGAGATATAGATAGAGAGATATAGATAGAGAGATATGTTACAGAGAGATAGTGATAGATAGAGAAAGATGGATAGAGAGATATGCATAAAGTGATATGTTACGTCACTGATGCTAGAAAACTGGAATTAAATATTTTAAAAACTTTCAAAGACGTGAATGTAATATAAAAAGCAATATATTTTTTTTTAATAATTGTTAATAAAAAAATCAAATGAATAGCCTATTATTTGCTTATGAAAGCAATTGGTGAAGCCGTTTTTGCGTGAAAAGTGAATACGCATACATTTATATTTTATATAGAAAAGAATGAATAGCTTATTTGTGCGTGGACGCGCACGGATGTGAAGTGACAAGGAAGTCAATGAATGTATGCAGACTACAGGTAAATCTATAAATCTACATTAACAAGAATAGCACAGACTCGGTCAAGTTACCACAGAATAGCACCAAGAAAGCTACTGAGAATACATACACACATGCACACACACATATATATGTATGCATGCATATATATATATATATATATATATATATATATATATATATATATA
>NC_068995.1:26187122-26187357 GCF_001194135.2 Octopus bimaculoides
ATATATATATATATATATATATATATATATATATGTATATATATATATACACACACACACATATATATACACATATACACACACACACATCTATATACATAGATACATATACATATATATAATATATATACATATATACATACATATGTACACACACAAACACACATACACACATGCATACGCACACACACACATACACACACACACATACATATATATATATACATATATATAT
>NC_068995.1:26187883-26189436 GCF_001194135.2 Octopus bimaculoides
GTGTGTGCGTGTGTGTGTGTGTGTAGACAGATATATGTCTATGTATACATATATATATATATATATATAGAGAGAGAGAGAGAGAGAGAGAGAGAGAGAGAGAGAGAAAGAGAGAGGGAGACAGAGAGATACATATATATACATATACACACACACATATATATACACACACGCTAACACATATACATGCATTCACAGACACACATTATGTGCATACGTATGTGCGTGTATGTAGTGTATGAATGAATGTGTGTGCGTTTAATAAAGACAAAAAGAAAGAAAGAAAAAAGTGAGTGAGTGAGAGTCGTCTTTCGACAATTCTGTAGCCGATAATACTTCTGTAGTTTCCAGTGCATTACTAGGATTTCTACCGAGGTTTTAGGAAAGTGAATGCTTGTTTCTGTTGTTGCTTCGTGCTGTGTTGGTGTTATTCTTCATGTTGTGATTGTTCGTATTGTTCTTCAGGCTGTAGTTGTTCGTATTGTGGTTCGTGTTGTTGTTGTTCATGTTTTATTGTTCGTGTTATTTATTTCTATGTTACCCACACTCTGATCGAATAAAGGTGTCCCAACCGTGGCCATGCTGTTTTTCAGTGTACTTGTATCTACAAAGCTAAAATGACAGTCTCTTTTGTTTTTATTTTGTTTTGTTTTTGTTGTTTTTGTTGTTTTTGGTGGGAGGTGCGGTGCAGAGAAGAGGAATAAAATGCGAAATCGGTTGCTTTTGTACTCTGAAAAATATTTCGTTTATTCTCATCATCCTTAGTATAGGGGGTGACGTAACAAAATACTTATGAATTCAAAATATTACTAGTGCTCTCAAGTAGAGTATAGAAAAACACCACTTCACGTCCATTCTCATTCAATTGACTTGCTCACTGAAAATGTAGGAACTACAACATACGCGTGTATGCATGCGTATGTGAGTATGATAGATAGATAGATAGATAGATAGATAGATAGATAGATAGATAGATAGATAGATAGATAGATAGATAGATTTATTTTATTAGCCACACAGGCTCAACACAGATGGGACAAATACAATGTAGAGTTTTTCTTTTGGAGGGGACGAAAATAGAGTAAAAAATAAAATGGGGATAACGATGAAAAGGCATCGAAAAAACGTTTGGGATATGTACAAAAATATTACAAAAACTTCCCGATAAATGGGGAGGTTATCCGTGGAAAGAAAAACCTACGAAAAAGACCACGGTAACCTCGGTCATTAATGTCACAATTTGTAAAAAACAACTTTTATTTACGAAAGAAACGTAAGTAACTCTCTGCTTATAAAATTTACTGTTCTATAGAATCACGTTCAAGGTGGCTTCGTCATTCATACGTGCCATTCTTGCTACATGTATCCATCTTTTTTCGAATCATTTGCTAGACAACACTTGCCTCTCTACTCTCACCTTCCTTTTCAAGTGATACTTGAAAAAGTTGATGAGAGATTGACCAGAGAGGAAAGTGTTTGTCTCTAATCCTTTCAGACGCGTCCACGCGAGATGCATTCTTTCGCCATAGCCACAAGTACAATAAAAACAGGCT
>NC_068995.1:26191564-26193688 GCF_001194135.2 Octopus bimaculoides
CTAGACGTCGAAAGAAATCTGACCGACCTGTTAAAGGAGGAACATAGACTGCTAGCAGCCGAAAAGCGCTTCCATCGCTGCCGTCGACATCCAGCACAACCAGTCTACCCTCCGGGTCTATGAATATCGTCTTTACTTCGAGATCCAGACTCTTGCGAAAAAGAACCGCCGTGCCACTACCGCCCATCCTCGGCAGACAGGGACAAAAATAAATGTTAAATTGTCCGCCAAGCATGGACTTTAGGGCCCGCGGCTCATGGAGTCTGGTCTCACTTATGACTATGATTCCCAAGTTATGTGACTTGATATCATTTAAGAGGTACCCTTGTTTCCAAGGGGACCCCAAGCCACGCGCATTTACACAACCAATTTTGAGCATGACTCTATTGAAATATGTGCTTTAAAGCACAAAAAGAAAGGATTTTTCACCAAGGAGGCTGTTGTACAATTTTTTGCACAAATATTTTTGGCATCCCCCTACCGCATTGGGGTAGAGGGATTTTATTTTGTGGTGCAATGCTGGTGATATATTTTTATGTGTTTTGGCGGTGTTGTGTGTAGGTGATTGTTTGTTTTAATGTCGTTATTTATAATGTTTGTTTTTGACTTGATGTATATCATCAACTCTGTGTTTGTAGTGTCTGTTGCTGTGAGCATTGTTTTTTGGTATGTTATTATTGGTGTCGATCGTGTAGGAGTTGGGAATATTTTCGGGAGATATGAATCTCCCTGTTTTGTTGGTGTTTGTTTTTCTTTCTTTGCTCCTCTTCCTCCTTCCTTTTTGGGCTATTTGCCATTCCTCATTACTTTCGTCTTCAGACGAAATATCTGAGGAAGCGGAAGGGGGTAGGGGCATGTTGTATGGATCTATGCTTGCTTATGTAAGTGGTTGTGTTGTTGTTTTTGTTGTTGTTAGTTGTTGAATTTTTGGTTGTGGTGTATGTGATGTGGGGGAAAGGGGATCAGTTTTTCTATTGTCTTTTCTTTTTCTTCTTCTTTGTTTGTTAATTTTGCAGATTTTGTAGTTTTTTCTTTTGTTGATGTTGCTGATATTGGTTTTGTTGTTTTTTGTGTGGATGGCGGTGTGGGCAGCAAGGCTTTTTTATGGGTTTTGTTAGTTCTTGTTGTTGTTGTTGTGTTTTTAGGGCGGTCGGACACTCCTTTTTGAGGTGTGCCTCGCTGTCGCATAAGTAACAACGAGGCCGCCTGCTCTCTACCACTACATATAATTTTTGATGTGGTGACACACGGATGTAAGGTGGAATTTTCTGTATTTCCTCTTTGTTTATGTGGAACAGGATTTGCATTGTTTTTCCTGTCCAGTTGTTTTCTCCAACGGTGATTTGGAGGATATTTATATTCTCCATGTCGACACATATGGCCGATAGCAACCATAGTGTGTCTATTGTTGGAGGTGCATGTTTTATTGTTACCTTTGTTACCCTTTGGCCAAGGTAACTAGGTATCATTGTTATTTCTTGTGTTTGAAGAGTTAGCGTTGAAAATCTCTTTGCTAACTCTTCATTTCGAAAAGTCACTTGGACATGGACATATTTATGCCACCAAGCGATGTATACTTTATCAGACCAGAGTGAGTGCAAACATTTCTGAATCTTGTCTGTACTGGCCTATTCTGGCCTCCTACTTTTAGTATTAATTACTTTGTATATGATGGTCCTTTTGTTTATCTCTTGTAATGTATGTTCGGGGATGTTTAATTGTACTTCATTATTTTCTTTTGTAATCAATTTTCTCATTTCTATTATCTGTTGTGTCGTATAAGACACAATTGTTTCCTTTTGCTTCAAAGCTTCAGCAAAGTTTTTTTGTTATTGTTGTTATTGTTGTTGCTGGTGCTGGCGCTGGTATTGGTGGCAGATGTGGCATTTGTGACTGTGTCAGTGGTGTTGTGGCTTGTTTTTTCCTTTTTTGTATTGTTAGTTTTATTTGTTGTGGTAGAGGTGCGTAAATTTTCTTTATTTGAAAAGAAGACATCTATTTGTTTAGCTGTTTTCATTTTTTCTTTCTCTCTTTCGGTTGCTGCTGGTGAAGAGAGCAAAGGTTGAGTTGAATTGCTGTGGTAGCAGTGGTAGCCTTGGTGGTGTTGGGGTTGGTGACAGTGTT
>NC_068995.1:26194541-26202607 GCF_001194135.2 Octopus bimaculoides
TCTCTCTCTCTCTCTCTCTCTCTCTCTCTCTCGCTCTCCAAGATCCTAAGTTCAGCAATACTTTGCTCCGGATGGGTTGGTATGTATCCTGTTGCTCCAATAATGATGGGTACGAAGCTGAAAGTGTATCTTAGGTACTGGATTTGCAAACTCATTATCACTGGTCCATAAATGTCCTCTTTTTCTTATATTTTCTAATCACATTCGTGTTCAGAGGGAAGCTAATTTCCACAACAGAACATATCTTTTCTTTGTGGTCCCACACAACGATATCTGGCCGATTATGTTTTAACTCGGTAGCTGTTTTAATTTTTGAGTTCCACCAATATTCTTTTGACCCATAGGTCTCAGTATGGTCAGTTTCGTTTCTAGGTATTTTTGCTATCCTGTCCTAGAGACGTTTTGGCCACCGCATTATGCCTCATGGGAAAATGATATCTGAAAGACATTCCCTCACAGTTGGCAATAATGTGGTTAGTACTTTCATTCTGGGTCATGTAAAGCTTACATTTGTTGTTTTTCAACACTTTCTGCCTTTTATGCTGTAGGTATTTGGCGGGGATATCTTGCATGGATGAAGCCTTCAAAATGGGATGTCATAAACTTGTCAGTATTCCATGCCAAGCTATTGATATGGTGAATTCCTTTTGTGGTTTGTGTTTTACGTGCTATGTATCCATGTACTATCTTCTCAGTGAAGTTGTCCTTTTTTCTGTTGTTCTGATAAATCGATTTTACCAATGCCCCTTGGGAGAGATCTGTATCAGCTCTTATTTCATACCTCTCCTCAAGTTCAATAGCTATCGTGGTTATAAACATGTGAAAGAGAGTCATTCATCTCTTTCCTATGCTGCAGATTTTGTTTCAATTTCACAATCCGCGCTTCATATAACATCAGAACAGATTTGAGACCATGATCACCATCCTTGCGTGGGAAGTATATCCTGGCTTCATCTTCCATTGAAGTTGAAGTTTCCTACAACACCGAACAGCTTGCGATTCGAACATCTAATTTAGTTCTTGCAATGACCAGTTCAGAAGGGCAAACGAAGGCGTGAGGACAGGTACTGCAGGTGTTGTGGGCAATATGCTTGATGTAAGCTTAGAGTTCAGATGACGATATTCTTTTTACTCTCCTGGAGTATTTATTTATGGTCCTCTCCTTATTTATGGGTCCATCATATCTGATGTTCTCATCTTGTCCGAGATACCTATAATTGTCATCTGACTGTCGAGGTTTTATTGTCAAGCCGTCCATTCTTAGGTTTTTAGAGGTGGGCACAACTTTTGTACGTTTTATTGTAAAAAATGCACATTTGGACTCACCAAAATTCATCCGAATGTCAGTAGAAAATTGGGTTATAAGGTCCACTTGTTTTTTGTGTGGTTGATATTTGGCCCATACAGTTTCAGGTGGTCGACAAAGAAAATATGGGAAATATTTCTGGATCCATTTCTCTAGTCACTATATTTTGTAAGCAGGTATGATAGTGGATTTAATGAGAGAACGACAGGTTATCACCCAGAAAGATGCTTTTTTTTTTGGTAGTGAATGCTATCCGACTCAGTCCTCTCCTTATCACTCCTAATTAGCAGACTGGTGTACCAATAGCACGCACTTGTGGTTGTTGAACTTTGGTTGACTGTAAAGCCTTGATAATCCATGCATGTAGTATACTATCAAAAGCCTCCTGGTAGTTCAGCCACACTACAATTACGTTTCTACGATTTTTTATGTTTTTCCTGGATCAGTTGTTAATTAGTAGCTGTTGTACGCAACCCAACATCTCCTTCTTTCCTCCAATTTGCTCAGGTGTTATAATGTTGTAGGCGACACAACGACCCTGTAAGAACACATTGATCTGCCCAATGTATAATTTGTATATGATGTTCTAGCAGGCTATTGGGCGGTAATTTTTATTAAGGGTGGTTCGGCTATTTTGTGGGATGAGGAGAGTGGTTGCACTTGATAACCATTGGGGTAGTTCTTGTGTGCCCTTGATACTTTCTCCATACAACCGTATGAGATCTCGCCGATAAAAGGTGAAATTCTTCAGCCAGTAACCTGTTATGAGGGCTGGGCCTGAGGATTTCCTCTGTAGAACTATTTCCAGTATTTCATTGTCTATTTCATATTGCTTTTTGCTGAACTTGCTTGCAGTAGTCTTGTTCAATTGATCAATTATTTTCCATAAAGATCTCCAACCTAATCTTCTGTTGAAGTTTCTTTCACGGAGATTGAGCTTTTTGCATTGAAACTGCTCTAAACGGACTTGGGGTGTCTGGTAAATAATTTATTGAGCATTTGCTGTTTATATGTTGCTCATATATATTTTAGTTTTTCAGCTGTAGCTGTGAGTTTTTACTTTAGCTGGTGCAGTTTAAAGTTTAGGTCTTTGAATCCTGTATCATCAAATCGTCTTTCTAGCTTTGTCCGAAGTTTTCTTGGTGTCGTGTGAAGTTCCTTCCGCTGTTACGTTTTGTAACTACAATTATCTATGAGATACTTTATCGCAGGAATAACATTTTATTTTTTAAATCACGAGCCTATGCTGGTTATGGCTTTCTTCTTGAATCTCGATTGCGTGGCTTCAGCACTTTGCGATGTCTTAATAATGTAATAGCTGAGACATATATCAAAAGGTTAATAGTTTCGTAGGTTGTTTCCATACCCCTGGACTGTGTGGTCTTGAAATATTTGCTTGCGATTGCGTTTACGGCCTCTAATTATAATTTGATGGGTTCTTTACTTATACTGGTGTTGTATGGCCTGTCATTCAAATTAAGGTTGTAGACCTCTTGAAGCATATCCCAATTCACTTGTAAGGCGCCCACAAGAGTTTGGTGTTCTGTTTGTACAGTATAGGTATGGATCTCAGCTAAATTGTTTGAATATCGTTTGTTGCTAGATTTAACCGAACGTTTTTTCTGGCCGTCGGTGGAGGTGGGGTGGATTCCAGCCAAATTGTTGGCGCATTTACAACTTGATTCAGCAGACCGTTCTACCTGTCCATCAGTGAAAGTGGGATGATTATCTTCGATGGCTGACATATCAGCCTGCTTTGAATTAGACATGTCCGTTAGATGTATCAATTTAAATCTAATGATATGTTACCCTTGTTCATTTAAATATTTGGTGGGGGGAATCTAATTCTGGGTGTCTAAACTACCACACATTTTTTAGCCTTTGCATAAAACCGAACTTCTGGTGCTTAGATTGTATATATGTTTCATATTCCTTGTTAAGATCGTACGTCCACTGTATACGGTGATTGTAGTCACGATTTGGTCGAAGGGGACATACGTTTAGCCTTCACTGGTATTGGTATTTGTTTTCAGAATAGACAATGATCTTTTTTAAAAGTTTCGACAAAATTTTGTCAGAATTAAATCAAAAGTTGATCACAGCCTAGGTAATCTTTCCTTTCATGTTGCTTTTAATTCTACAATTGTATTTAAACATTCATATTGAACGACGTTTGCCTTTTTCATAAACTGTTTTGAGACGTTACTCGACTTATTTCTTTATGTGTGTATCGTTAAAGCACTGTGTTTACATAAATGTTAAGATGTATGTATCATTTATATAGATATACTAGAATATATGTAATGTTTAAAATACTTATGTAGAAATATTCATATGTAATCTTTTCAGACTCTGTATCTCAACTTTCCCCAATGTTTGGTATGTTGCCTTCATATGAGCAGCAATTACACACGGTTTCCAGAACGCTGTCCACAACCAGTAAGAAGGTCGAGATAGCAACAGAGGAGGCTATAGAGAAGTGTTAGGAAGAAGTGAAGAGTGTTACAACATTCTACACTAGAGGCAGAAGATACAGCACAGTGGAATGAGGTTTTCCACCGAACAAGAGGGAATAAATCACTCCACTGTGGCTCTGAGGTCGCAAGAATGGGTACTCCTGCCGACCTACTGCGGCAAAAGAGTCACAAGAGTTAAGATAGGCAGGGTACCACCGGAAATTGAAGAAGCGTGGATAGTGGCAGCCGTGATGCCCGGAACCCACGAAGTGACAAGAACAAAGAAAATGAATTGTTGGGGTTATGGACTGGAAATGGTCATCCAGGTCACCCAGCAAGACCTGAACGAAATAGCCGGTGTTGCTGCCAGAGAACATAAGGCTGAGAGTGGCAGTAGAAGGGAGACCTCCAGCATACTACCACTGCGGAGAAAAGAGGCACATCAAAATAAAGTGCCCCCAGATAAACAATGAAACTGGAAAACCCCAGCATGAATAAAGCCGGAGTACCGAAATGACAAACCCAGCCCAATAGAAGTGTATCGAAGACATAGAAGAAATGGGATTTACAGAAGTACCCAAAAGAAAGAGAAAGGAAATAGTAAATACACCGCTGAAAAGCCCAAAAAAGAAAAGGAAGAATAGTAAAACAGAAGACATTGTACAGCAAACACACAATACACAAGACACACTCACACAACATATATCACCACCAGTAACACCAACAAAAGAAAAAGAAAAGGAAACCCTGGTAGTCCGAGTTCACCGTGTAAACAAACCGACACGGACAGGCATAGCACACAGTCCCTCAAAAGGTCCCGTACAAATGGAGCGCATACTGTAACATTCACAAAAAGTACGGCAATTGAACGAAAAATCACGAAGTTTAAATCGGTGATTAGAGTGAAATTGCCGGCTGAAGATTATACAGAAAACAGAAGGCGAGTCGGTCGTTCTGGATCTGACTTTCAGAGGTAGGGCCTTCAGGTCGGTTGGCATTTACGCACCTAATGCAACAGGCAAACGGAATGAGTTCTACCAACGCCTGGAGATCTGCCTAGCGACGTCGAAAACTTTACTTGTGTTAGGTGATTTTAACGCTATTTTTGATGCACGCATGGATAGCGTTGACTCGAACAATAGGAAATGTGACTCACGCCGCGTCAATCTACTGAAGCGATTTAGGCCGGCAGATCGATTCAGACTTGATAATCCGAACGTGCCAATGTGGACGTGGACGAATCACGACGGATCAATCAGGTCTTATATAGATAGGACCTTAGTTAATGCTAGAGATAAGTCTAGTGTTAGTTGTCCACAGTTTACTTATGTACCCTACACAGATCACAAATTAGTAACGTGTAGGGTGCATATAGATAAGGTTCAGAGACAGGGATCTGGCTACTGGAAGTTGAACAAGTCCCTATTGGATTGTAAAGCTTACTGTAGCCAGATTAAGGTGTTAGTTATGAAGGGACTAATCGGCACCGTGTTAAATAACCAGTGGTGGGGTGCCCTCAAAAGAGCCATTCGTATTGAGTCAACTAGATTTAGCAAACAGCTAATTTTAGAGCAGACTAAAGTAGAAAGGTATTTAGTCAAGACGTTAGAAGAGGCGTTGAGAATCGGCTCTGCACCCCAAGTTTTGGCGGCGAGATCGGCTTTGGACCGACACCTCAAAGCCAAACACGGAGGATGCAGAGTTCGGGCTAAAGTACGTGCACTTGGGCGCGAGGGTATCAACGTCGCCGGATGTGCTCACTCGGCAGAAACCCAACGTGGCGTAGATGCTACGATTGGGCCTGTGGTTAACGAACAAGGACAGAAGATGGAAGGACAGGAAGAGATGTGCAAGGCCTTTCACGAGCACTTTGCTGCGTTGGACCATGAAGATTCCCTATGGAATTTCTGGCTGGTGGCCAGCGTCTTCCGGCGAGCGACGCTGAGCGCTGTGAAAGGCCGATCACGGCTAAGGAGGTTATAGAGGCGCTGTCCGAGTGCCCCGGGCCAAGTCGCTGTGATTGGATGGTCTACCTTACGAATTTTATAAGAGTATGCTAGACTTGTTCGGGAACATACTGGGCAGTGTTTACGTGAATTGGCAGCAGAATGGAAGAATTCCCAAATCTGTGAGCCGAGAAGTTGTGACACTGATCAGGAAAGACCCGAGCAAGGGGGATAAAGTAAGTAATTTTAGGCCTATAACTCTGCTAATCACAGAGTTAAAGATTTTGGCCAAGGTGTTAGCCACGGGAATGAGGATTGTCGTGGGCGACCTGGTGGGAGAGGCGCAGACATGCGCCATCTCAGGAAGGACGATATTCAACAACCTTCATGTCATACGCTACACCATAGAAAGGGTAGGCAAAGTTCCTGGCAAATGTGGGGCACTGGTGAATTTAGACCAGTCTAAGGCATTCGATAGGGTCGACTATTGGTATCTGGAGGCGGTCCTCCGGGCGGTCGGATTGGGCCCGACTTTCCGAGGTTGGATCGAAGCTTCATATTGTAACATAGAATGTGTCGTCCGGATGAATGGGCTCTTCTCGAGCCCATTCGCGATTGAACGTTCGGTTCGCCAGGGCTGCCCCTTGTCTCCGCTCCTGTACGTGCTGGCTCTCGAGCTGCTACTGCGGAGATTGGAGACGTTGGGTGGGGATCCGCGTGATCTATGTTACGGTAGAAGTCTAACGGCATATGTGGATGATGTTACTATCATTGTGTCTGATGAAGGGCAGCTACCTCGTGTAGGAGACGCCGTCAAATGATACGAAGCGGTGGCAGGGGCAGAAATTAACCAGGAAAAATCTGTCGGATTGAAACTCGGCACCTGGCGTGGCAAGTCGATGCCTCCTAATAGCGTCGTCGAACGTTGGACGGAAGGCCCGGTTAAGCTGTTCGGGGTCTGGTTTGCATCAGACCTCCAGGTGGAGAAAAACTGGAGCAAGGTAACGAGTAAGGTGACGGCCAAAATCCAGACTTGATCTGAGAGGACATTATCCTTGCTAGGAAGGGCCGAGGTTGCACAGGTGTTTATAGCATCTGTGATAACCTACCACCTGACCGTCGTGTCTTGTCTCGGTTTGTGGCTGAACAAGTTGGAAAGGATCCTGTTTCGCTTTTTCTGGAAGGGGAAACCACCACTTGTGAGGCGCTCCATTTGTTGTCAGAAACCGTTAAAAGGTGGACTGGGGATGCCTTGGCTGATGTTGTGCAAATATGCGTTGAGGTTGAGACACCTCCGGCGCTACCTGGTCGGTGAGCAGGTGTGGTCACCGTATGCTAAGCAACTTTTCCCATAATTGGAGTCCCTTAGGCACATGGATCAGGCGGAGGCCTAAGATGGGAGATGGCAGAGAGAGTGCAGACAAGCACTAAATCTGTTCCCCCGAGCGAGCAATACCACTGCGGAATTTTATAGAGGGTTGGTAGAGTGTAAGTCTGACGACGTCCTGGGAGAGACTCTGGGCTTTGCCGATGAACAACTAGCCAGCCTGTTTGCGAGGACATTCGGGCCGAGGTACCTGGATAATCTCCAGAAATCCTTGGCTTGGTTGTGCGATCGTTCGGCTTTACCAGTTTGGAAGAGGTTGTCCAGACACGGTTATAACACCCGGCACCCACATGTCCGAGATGCGGACGCATCAGTGAAACTGTCGCGCACGCCTTCGTACATTGTGGGGAGTTGAGGGGATTGGTGACCTATGTCGAACAACTGATGTCGGTTAGGGAAGGAGTACGGCTCTCGACTAAGTCCATAGTTAAGATCGTACCGCCTTCTTCCTTCAACAAGGAAAGGAAGGCAGCCTTTCTTCTTCGTAGTAGCCATACTGAAAGAGACAGTGTGGCGAACAAGAGCGAAAGGGATTGAGACAGGTCACTTCATCTCCGGTCAGGGGCTGGAAATTTGGCTCAGCTTCCACCTCGTGAGGAAGATCCGTCTGGAGAGAAAGTACCTGCCTCATAGCGTGTATGAGAAAAGATGGGAAAATGTAGTAAGAAAGTTGCGTATTATGGAGACGTACTAATATAGCCAGTCAATGAAGAAGAAAGAGGAAAACAATCTCGACCAAATAATGAAGGCAAGCATGAACGTTCAAAACTGACGGGTTGAAATATTGGGTTGTCCGGAAAGTTCGTGCCGATTTATTGTAGCTTACCTTTCGATTTATTTGTCATGAAACCACCTCAATTCTGGGAAGAGGGTATTTTCAAGTTAAAGGAAAAATGGAGACGCATTGTGCAACAAAATGGTTCATATTTAGTTGATTAAAAATGTAATAGCAAGTATTTATTGATCTTTTT
>NC_068995.1:26203031-26205007 GCF_001194135.2 Octopus bimaculoides
GTTAGGGTTATGATTATTTTTGCCATAACCTAACACATAACCCTAACCCTAACCCAAACCCTAAAATCCTAACCCTAACATTAAACCCCTAACCCTAACCCTAACTCTAAAACCCGAACCCTAACCCTAAACCCTTACTAGGGAATAACGATATAATTACCAGGAAATAACGATCTTGACACCAGCAAAAATTATTGTTTACAAAAACAGCAGTAACTGTATTCAGCTGAATAGACGTGAGTGATTGGTTGAAATTACAGAAATACGACAACTTTAACATGAAATAACTTGCAATATATAAATTTTTGTTAAGAAGGCTAAGAGAAAAAGATGTTTTATATGACATATTCTACCAGTATCCCAAGTTTGAAAGTGTTTCGTTAAGAAAACAAGTGGTGCCCGTCAATTCATTCAAATTTTTAAATCGTAACGGCTTATCCTGATCTTCATATTGTAATTACAACAAGCAGTCAAAGAAGTCGAATTTTGCCACCGTAGGCGGAGGAGAAAAAGTTGAATTAAAAAAAGAAGAGGAAATACAACAGTATTTCGGACTAATTACAGAAACTGAAGGACAAATTAAACTGGATTTAGTTAAAATAGACAATGAGCGATGGCTAGAGGAATATTGGGCTATATTTAATAACAAGTTGATCTAGCAAGCGGGGCCTCATATCAGTGATGGGGGCCGGTGCGTATTGATGCCATCGAGAGGTAGGCCCCTAAACGGCGCGCATTCTCTCCTGATGACCCCATACGCATGCTGGCTTTCGGTATGCGGAGTTCTTGACTGGTAGCACTTGCATGTGCAACTTGTTTGCAAGACATAATTTAGCTTAAATGATAGAGCTTAATTCGAGGAATTTCATGGTATCAATCTCATGCAATGAAATTTTAAAAGAAAAAAAGTGATAGGTGTTTGTTTCTCAAATCAAATTTTAGGGTGATAATATAGTTCTATACTTTTTTATGAATACAGTTCTATAATGGGACTTTTAATATATGTCACCGGTATCATTGAGGTAAGGAAAAAATTATCAACGACCCCGCTAATTGACACATTTGACATTATTAATTAACATAATAGCATAACCTGGAAAAAATATGGATTACATGGAAAAATGTGAGAAATAATATTCTTAAGATTATAAACCTGAAAAATTACAGAACAAGTTATTACTCTTGGAAAAGTTCAGGACAACTTATTACATCTGATAATGTAAAGAACAAGAAATTTTTTTACTTAAAATATTGCAGCTAAGGATTAAATTTGAATATCAAAAGCTATTTGATTTTAATTTACAAAGTAACATTCATCATCATCATTATCATCATCTTTTAACCTCCGCTTTCCATGCTAGCATAGGTTGAACGATTTGACTGAGGACAGGCAAGCCAGAAGGCTGCACTAGGCTCCAATCTGATCTGGCAGAGTTTCTACAGCTGGATGCCCTTCCTAACGCCAACCACTCCGAGAGTGTAGTGGGTGCTTTTACGTGCCACCGGCACGAGGGCCAGTCACGCGGTACTGGCAACGGCCACGCTCAAAAGGTGTCTTTTACGTGCCACTTGCACGGGAGCCAGTCCAGTGGCACTGGAAACGACCTCGGTCGAATGATTTTCTAGTATGCCACCAGCACAAGTGCTAGAAGGCAACGCTGGTAACGATTACGCTCTAATGGTGCTATTTACGTGCCACTAGCACGAAAGCCAGACAGCTGCTCTGGCAATGAACACGCTCGACAGTGCTGTTAGTGCTCCACTGGCGCGGTGACCAGTCATCGAGTATGGTTCAATTACGATTTCACTTGCCCCAACAGGTCTTCGCAAGCAGAGTTTAGTGTCCAATGAAAGAGAGGTTTGCATGGGTGCCAGTCGTCGGATTCGGTTCGATTTCGATTTCGTATTTCAAATTTCTAATTCTAAATTCACTTGCCTCAACAGGTCTTCGCAAGCAGGGTTTTTAGTGTCCAATG
>NC_068995.1:26205460-26208812 GCF_001194135.2 Octopus bimaculoides
GCGACAAACTTGGTCACCTAGGTAGCGGAATCTATCAACTACTTCTAGTTTTTCACCCTGGGGTGTGGTAAAGGTTGTTTTCTGCACATTCTCAGTGTTTATTGCTCCTGAGCATCTGCCACATACAAAAACTATCTTGCAAGTTAGCCGTCCTTTGATATTGCTGCACCTCTTATGTGTCTATAGCTTACACTGGGTACATCTTATGGAGTTTCTACCGACGCCTTTTCTACAGATCGAGCAGGGCCGTCTACACACCTGAAACTTCCACACCTGAAACTTCTCCTCTAGTTCTGATAGTGACTCAGCAATTAGTGCAAGGTCATCAGCATAGAGGAGCTTCCAGGGGCAGGTACCATCATTTTGTAAAAATACTGACACACTAGACTACTTAAAAAATGAGAGCCAGAAGTACTAATATCACTAAAGTTTTATGCAAAGTAGAATAGTATATATGGTAGGCAAATTCATTATGTAAAAAATAGGCATTGTGTCAAGACTATTAATTTTCCAGGTTTATAATCTTAAGAATATTATTTCTCTTGCTCGCATTTTTCCATGTAATATATATATGTGTGTGTGTACAAACACACATACATACATGTGTGTGTGAAGAGCCCCTCAGGGAACTGTACTGATACCACTATTTTTTGGTGGCTCCCACAGACATGCCTTCAGCCACTCAGCCATACATTCAGCCACTCTCACCAGCTATGATACAAATGTATCACAGGCAGTCAAGGACCCTGATGACATCCTGAAGATGCAAAATAACCTGCGTGCAATATGCAAATGGGCTGATGAAAATAACATGCAGTTCAATGCTGTGAAGTATCAAGCACTCCACTATCGGCCCACAAACAGTCTACAGCCAGAATACACTAGGCCAGCGGGCAGTGTAATCCCAGAATCAGAGTCAGTGTGTGACCTGGGAATCCACATGAGTAATGATGCATATTACCAAGATGGTAACACTCTGCAGGCATGTAAACTGGATGGATTCTGAGATCATTCAGCACCAGAAAAATGGACACCATGCTACTGTTATAGAGAACTTTTGTGCTTAGTAGTCTGGATTACTGATCTCTGTAGGGTGTCAAACTGGTGGCAGAACTTGAGGCAATCAAGCACCACTACACAAAGAAGATTGACTCGGTGAAATAGATGAGCTAATGAAAGAGGCTAAAGGATTTGAAGCTCTAGTTCCTGGAGAGAAGACATGAAAGGTATACAGGGATATACATATTGGAGATCTTGAAAAGTCTAGCTCCTAAGTTTGAAACTGAAAGATATACCAACTACTGAACTGGAGTTTACTGTATAGTACCAAAGACCCCATTATCTACCTCTCAAATAAAGACCCAGTACTCTAACAGCTTGGATTTCAAGGGTCCACAACTATTCAACATTCTACCAAAAAACCTCAGCGATTTGCAAGGTGTTGCCGTGGTGATCTTCACTGAGTGTCTGGACAAATTTTTATCTGAAATACCACAGGAACTCACAGGGTAGAGCAGCTCTATCCAACTTGCTACTTCAGCAGAAACAGTATAGAAATGAATCTCAAACATGTTGAAAGGTGGTGCTCCAGCATAGCCCCAGCCTCTAGTTGAAACCAGTAAAAGATAATGAAAGATTAAAAGATATACATGTGTGTGTGTGTGTGTGTGTGTGTGTGTGTGTGTGTGTGTACGTATTTATTTTTTACTTGTTTCAATCAACAGATTGCAGTCATGCTGGGGTACCACCTTGAGGAATTTTAATCAAGTGAATCAACCCTAGTACTTATATTTTGTTAAGCCTGGTATTTGTGCTCTCAGTATCTTTTTTGCCAAACTGCTAAGTTACGGGGATGCAAACACACCAACATCAGTTGTCAAGCAGTGGTGAAGGACAAACACAGACACCAAGCACATACACACGCACGCACACACACGCACACACATACACATATGTATGTACATGTATCTATATCATCATCATCATCATCATCATCATCATCATCATCATCATCATCGTTTAACATCCACTTTCCATGCTAGCATGCGTTGGACGATTTGACTGAGTACTGCTGAACCAGATGACTACACCAGGCTCCATCTGTTTTGGCAGAGTTTCTACAGCTGGATGCCCTTCCTAACACCAACCACACCGAGAGTGTAGTGGGTGCTTTCACATGCCACCGGCACGAAGGCCAGTCAGGTGGTACTGGCAACGGCCACGCTCAAAATGGTGTATTTTACGTGCCACCTGCACAGGAGCCAGTCCAGCGGCACTGGCACGATCTCGCTCGAATGTCTTCACACGTGCCACTGGCACAAGTGCCAGGAAGGCGACGCTGGGCACAGGTGCCATCACGATTTCGCTTTCGCTTGCCCCAACAATTCTTCACAAGCCGAGTTTCGTGTCCAATGAAGGAGACGACGTTGGCATGAGTGTCAGTCGTCGAATTTAGTTCGATTTCGATTCCGATTTCACTTGCCTCAACATGTCTTCGCAAATGGAGTCTTGTGTCCAATGAAGGAAGGTGCGCATAAGTGGGCTGGCTACACCCCTGGCGGAGGCCTTGGATTTAGGTCTCACTTGGCTTGCTGGGTCTTCTCCCGCACAGTGTATTTCCAAAGGTCTCGGTCAGAAGTCATCGCCTCAGTGAGGCCCAATGTTCGAAGGTCGTGCCTCACCACCTCATCCCAGGTCTTCCTGGGCCTACCTCTTCCACAGGTTCCCTAAACTGCTAGGGAGTGGCACTTTTTCCCACAATTATCGTCATCCATTCTCGCCACATGACCATACCAGCGCAATTGTCTCTCTTGCACACCACAACTGATGCTTCTTAGGTTCAACTTTTATCTCAAGGTGCTTACGCTCTGTCTAGTATGTACACTGACATTACACATCCATCGGAGCATACTGGCTTTATTCCTTGTGAGCCTACGCATGTCTTCAACAGTCACGGCCCATGTTTCACTGCCATGAGGCATGGCCGTTCGTACACATACGTCATACAGTCTGCCTCTTACTCTGAGAGAAAGACCCTTTGTCACCAGCATAGGTAGGAGCTCTCTGAACTTTGCCCAGGCTATTCTTATTCTAGCAGCTACACTTTCAGCGCACCCTCCCCCACTACTAACTTGGTCACCTAGATAGCGGAAGCTATCAACTACGTCTAGTTTTTCTCCCTGGAATGTGGCAGAAGTTGTTTTCTGCACATTCACAGTGTTTATTGCTCCTGAACATCTACTACATACAAAAACTAACTTCCTAGTTAACCTTCCTTTGATATTGCTGCACCTCTTATGTGTCCATAGCTTGCACTTGGTGCATCTTATAGAGTTTCTGCCTACGCCTTTTC
>NC_068995.1:26209327-26210562 GCF_001194135.2 Octopus bimaculoides
GACTTTCATTACCTGATCTAACAGCTTGATGCCTCTGTAATTATTTGTATCTAAAGCGTCACCTTTACCTTTGTAGCAGTTGACTATGGTGCTGCTACACCAGTCATTGGGTATGACTCCTTCGTGTATCACCTGGGTAACAATACGGATGACTAGGCTATAGCCGACACTGCCAGATATTTTGAGCATCTCTGCAGTGATTCCTGTTGGGCCGGGGGCCTTCCCTGTCTTCATACTCTTAATTGCTTTAACTACCATGGTACTGTCAACTCGGATAGCTGGTCCTCTGTTGGGTCGGTATTCGGCAGACTCTCTTTCTCCCATTCTTTCTCTTTATTGAGCAATCTTTCGTAGTGGCGTCTCCAAACCACTTTTTTTGCAGCCTCTTTTAGTGCAAGCGTACCATCATCCATGCGAACACATTTCTCTCCCACGACATCACGATTCTCTCTCACACACTGTCTTGCAACACGAAATACCTCAAGTTTTTGACCCTCACGGCGAAGAACATTGGCAATGTTTTTCTTATCTGCTTCTCCTCTGGCTAAATAAACCTGTCTCCTAGCTTCCCTTCTGGCAGTCTGATACAATTCCCTTCTACCACCATTCTTCCAGTCCTTCCAAGCCTGTTTATTTTGTCTAATAGCTCTGTCAACAACATTGTTCCACCACCACGTTATTTTGGGTCGAGAGGGGACTTTGCAACATCCACAGATCTGGTCAGTGGCTCTCAGCAGATTATCCCGTTGAAACCTCCAGTTGTCTTGTACATCGTGTGAAGCTATATCCCCTTCTATTTCATCAAAGGCTTCGAGTAACACATCTCTAAATCTCTGTCTATTTACAGGATCTTTAAACTTCCTGACCCTTCTCCTCCAAGCTGGTCTACTTCTGGGCATCCATTTAGCCTTGATCCCGAAGTCGCTAACTACTAATCTATGTTGAGGGGTACATTCTTTGCCAGGGAAGGTTTTGGCATTTATAAGCAGTCCTCTTTCCCTTTTTCTGTTGAGGACGTAGGCGATTTGGCTAGTGTATCTGCCAGAACGTTAGGTGACTGGCAGGTTTCCTGAAGTTAGTATTGCAAACCATAAAGTCATTTGCATCACAGAACTCCAGCAGCCTGGTTCCCTCCTCATTGCGGGAACCAAAACCATAGCCTCCATGTATGCCATGAAAGCCTCCAGCACGACGTCCGACATGACCATTGAAATCACCAGCCACAAAGAGAAGGT
>NC_068995.1:26210572-26221319 GCF_001194135.2 Octopus bimaculoides
AGGTCCCTGTCATTCGTCGACGAGATTGTCTGCAGGAGGGTGTCATAAAATCGGTCTTTCTGTTCGTCAGGATGCCTGGACTGAGGGGCATAGGCCGAGATAATGGTTGCTAACCCATGGTGAAGGACTAATCTAATCTTAAGTATTCTATCGCACTCTCTAACTACCTCGATTACCTTATCCACCCATTTTTCTGCAAGAAGTATACCCACGCCCCCGTCTGTGTTTCCTGCCCAGAAAATCTTGTACCTGTGTTCTTTACCTGTGAGTAACCTAGCGGAACCTCCTATCCATCTTAATTCTTGGAGGCAGCAGATATCGACACATCTCCGTTCAAGCATCTCAACAATTTCACCAGACCTACCTTTCAGTGTGCCGACGTTAAGAGTGCCAACCCTGAGGGTGTGGGAGGTATGGGCCCGTGAAACCCTGGGGTGGGGAACAGCAGCGTCATGTTCCTGAAAAGAAAGCTCGCATTTTGCAGAATTCATAACAATTGGTAGCATTCATTTCAGCCAGCATCTACTACACTATCGTATTTTGCACCATATGATCTCTACCTTACATAGGGGATAAACCCTAAGTGGGGGTGGGGGGAATGGTGAGAAGTATTTAGAAGTGTTCATGGGAGACAGTCAAGAACTTATGGTACTGGTGAGGAAGATAAGAAATACCGGTACTGGTGGAGAAGATAGGAACTTCCGGTACTGGAGTAGAAGATAGGAACTTCCGGTACTGGTGGAGGGGGTGGGAGGGCGGATGCACCAATGCCATGCCATTGCTGATAGGTATTTTGGTCGAGTGGGGGGAATTGGGGTGAGTGCACTAATTTTATAGACCTGGCGATGCAAGGGGTCAATCGAAAGAGGGAGGAGAAGAGAGATAGAGAGCTAGGGAGTGGGATCGAGAGAGACATAGGAAAGCAGATATCGAAAGAGACAGAGTAAAGCAGAGAGGGAGCACGAGGGAGGTAGAGAAATATTTTGGGGGGATTTCTGTCGCCTAGACACAGTAAATATTGAATGGTAGAAATATAGGATTGAGAAATAAGGGTTTTCGGCCAGCTGGGCTTCTTTCAGTTTCCATCTACTAAATCCACTCACAAGGCTTTGATCAGCCCGAGGCTATAGTAGAAGATGCCATGCAGTGGGACTGAATGTGAAACTATGTGGTTGGGAAGCAAACTTCTTACCACAGTACCATATCTGACACACACACACACACACATACACACACATATATTGGGTTGGCAACTAAGTTCCCGCCGTTTTTTTTTTTTTTTTTTAAAAGGTAAAATAAAAAATAACAACTAATTAATCAATAATGTATTCACCCTTGTTGTTTACAACTTCTTCCCAACGTTCAACAAGATTTTCAATACCTCGTTGGTAGAAATCACCCAATTTCGACTCGAAAAATTGATCCAACCAAGCTCTCAATTCTGCATCAGAATTGAACGAAACTCCGCGCATAGCATTTGAAAGAGATCAAAAGATGTGGAGATCCACTGGTGCCAAATCAGGAGAGTACAGTGGGTGTGGCAGCACTTCCCAGCCACGCATTTGAATAGCTTCCTTGGTCATATTGGCGATATGAGAGCGGGCGTTGTCATGCAGCAGAAAAACTCCATGCTGCCAATTAGGTCTTTTCTCTTGAATAGCTGTGTTGAGTTGTTCCATCTGTTGAACATAGATTTCCATGTTAACCGTTTGATTCCGTTCAAGCAATTCGTAATGGATAATCCTTTCCCAGTCCCACCATACGCACAACATCGTTTTACGCGCGATGTTGCTTGTTTACTGAGGCTAAGCTATTCTTTACGCTGTTTCATATTGATGTACAGGCACCATTTTTTGTTGCCTGTAATGATTCAGTAAAGAAATCGTTGCTTGTGTCCATGAGTTGAGCAGTGACGAGCAAGCAAACCAGCGGAGATTGTGACTCATTGATTTTTGTTGTTGTCACTTAAAGCATGCGGAACCCATGCTCCATACTTCTGAACCGTTCCCATCAAGTGAAGATGCTTCTCTATAGCAGTGTGGGAGCATTCCATTTTCTCTGCCACTTCCCTTGTCATTTGACAAGAATTTTCGTGCAAAAGTTGGTTTAATCGCTCGTCATCAAACTCAACTGGAGGTCAAAATTTCCATTTTTGAACTTGGCATACCAATCATGAGCAGTTCTTTCAGCTATGGCACCCTCTCCATACACAGCACAAATGTCACGAGCAGCTCTTGCGGGCTTAAAACCTTGATTAAAACCAAAAAGAAGGAGGTGCCAAAAATGCTCGTTTTTCCTAATTTGATATTCCATTTTAATGATCTGAAAATAAACAAAAATTAACTAAAATTAACTAGAAAAAAAAAATAAATAAATTCCCAAAGGATTCAAAAATAGAATTTGCGAAAAAGAATAGATTCCAAAATTTAAAAATGCAATAAATTCCAAAATTTAAAAAAACAGCGGGAACTTAGTTTCCAATCCAATGTACATATATATATATATACATATATTATTCAATTAAAATACAGAGTATTTTAAATGAATAATATATAGTCTATTTACTAATTATTTCTTCTCACTAGACCACTGGTAGTAAATAAAATCTCTAAAAATTTTTTTTTTGCTACCCTATGATTTATTAATAATATATATATATATATATATATATATATATATATAATCGTTTTGAGAAAGAAGATTGATTTCAAATTCTCTCACAGTGTAGACGTTTGGACTTAGAAGTGCTCAAGAGTAACTTGAGACGAAAGATATAAATATGTAATGTGAAGAAACAAAATTGGAGTCATGTTTGCGGATTGAATTACGATGTTTTTTGTTTCTTCACATTACATATCATCATCATCATCGCTTAACGTCCGCTTACCATGCTAGCATGGGTTGGACGATTTGACTCGGGAGTGGTGAAACCAGATGGCTACACCAGGCTCCAATCTGATTTGGCAGAGTTTCTATAGCTGGATGCTATACCTACTTTCAGCTATACCTACTTTCCTCAGTGACAACCAAATTAATGAGCATAATACCCAGTCAAGTGCTTTCTCTGAATCAATGAAAACCAGGTATAGCAGTTTATTCTTAGCCAGGTATTTCTCCTGTAGCTGCCTCACTAGGAAGATTGCATCTATAGTGCCTGTCATGAATCAATTGGGCCATAACTTTTTCCATGATCTTCATAACTTGGTCTAATAGTTTGATTCCTCTACAGTTGCTTCTAAGGTATCTCCTTTGCCTTTGTAGCAGTTTACAATGACACTGCTAAATCAGTCATTCAGTGTAACACCTTCCACTTGCATCCTACTCCCCCAGATATTTTGAGCATCTCTGTAACTATCCCTGAAGAGCTCATAGCTTTTCCCCTCTTTATGTCCTTGATTACTTTATCTACCACACTTCTATAAACTGAAATTGCTGATCCCTCGATTGGGTCAGCATAGGGTAATTCCTATTTAACCTATGCATTCTTCATGTTCAGCAGCCTTTCATAATAGCACTTCCTTTTGTTCCATATCATCATCATGTCTTATTTGCCTTCATCATTCTAAATACACTTGTCACCAATAACATCTCGGTTCTCTTTCACACATTGTCTCACAATCCTGAACCCCTCATGTTGCAGGTTCAGACGATCATGTACAAATCTTTTCTTTTATACTTTACACTTAATGAAATACACCAAACGCCTAGATGTCCTTCTAGCCATTTAATAATGCTCCTTACAACCACCCTTCCATGTTTTCCAAGCTGATCTCTTAGCCTTAGCTGCCCTATCAACCTTATGAATCCAACACCATGTTACTCTTGACTTGGCTCGGATCTTCCTTTAGCCACATGCCTAATGTGTAGCCCTAAGCAGATTATTTCATAGAAATTTCAGATTAAAAATAAATATACAGACAGTTGATAAAATTAGCTTTAACTCTTTATACATGTCATCTAGTAGAAATATAAAAAAAAAAAATTTCACAAGACAAAATTTAATAAGAATAGTGAAAGTAAATAGTGAATATTCATGATCAACATCTCTAAACTATCCATAATGCATCATAAAACATAATGAAACAAATTAAATGAATTCAAATTTGAAATAAAAATGAAACTCAAAATATTTGAAGTAAAACTTTATTTTCAAATAACTATCAATACATTGATAACAACAAATTGGTAATTATTATTTCACTATTGAATATTGTCAAGAATTAATTGTGTACTGGAGTTGGTTGTAGTGCCCGGTATTTTTCCATTTCTGTTTCAATATCATAAAATGTCATAGGATTATGTTCAAAATATTCTTTACATTTGAAAGAGGCATTGTCAATATCTTCTGCCAAAACTAAAATTAAAAAAAAAAGAAATCTTCTAAACCAAAAGGATTACCTTAAACATAAACATTAAGCAAATTATACAACTAAAAGAGATTACCTGCACAGAAAAACTCTTGAGCCAACAAAGGTGCCTCTACTTATTCAACCTGCTAGAGACAGCAGTTAAATATTACTTAAATCATACCTTGCCATCTCAAATAAGGGGACACATTAGATGATGTAGTCCTAAGAAGACAAGATAGTTACACCATTAATCATTGATCTCGTTAATCAGAGCTGAATTAGAGTTATTCAACAACAGCTAAGATATTAAAACTTAACTCAAGATTCAATGAATGATTGTTTTTTTGTTTTTCGTTTGTTTTTTTTTTATCAGGAGGGAAGATATTGCCTGTGACCTTTTACAAAGCATCCAAGACTAGTGGAAAAGAAGGAGAAAGTCATCCACAAACTAAAAACCTAGCCCAGTGGATTGAAACAGAATGGGCTCCACTAAAGGCAACCAAGGTGCTAGGTGGTGGTGTTAAATCAGGCAATAGATTAAGTCTACCACCAAAATGGATTTGAACTCTAAATGGAAACATTCTTACTGTTCTCCTGATCCACTGCCCTAGATCAGTACATTTTTAACAACTCTAGAAGGATGAGCAGCAAAATTAACTTCAGACCACAGAAAGTAACAAATATCATAAGGTTGTTCTATCTGACTCTACCAATTCTCCATCTAAAGTTGGATTCAATTTCACTTTGTTTCAACTCTCACAAATACTAAAGATACAAGTCAAACACAACTCAGCAGACATTAAAACATGTTAAAATCTCTCTCTCTTTCCCATCTGATACAAACAAACAAAACATACATTACTACAAAAATGGTCTGCTGAATTAAAAATTACATCCAAGAATCCCAAGGAGTTTATGCTTCCAAATTCCAAGTTCCCCTTATTGTTACAAATATAGAATTCTTCACTGACCACATGGTATGAGACAATCATTCCATTTATTTCTGGTTACAAATTCAAATCTGTTTATGCTCGAATTCTTTGGGAAATTATATTCATCACACATTTGACAACAGTTAAAGAGCAATTGTAAACTTACACTTAGGAATGCCTTACAAAATAAGGCATTCCTAACAAAATGAGATCAGCCTATGAACTTTATAGCTGATTCTGTATTTGGATCGGCTGAAAAGTTCATAGGCTGACCAAGATACTCTCATCAAATGTGACCAAATGACGTTTATTTTTCAACATAGTCCCAACACTTCCATCGGTGTTGCAGTGCTTGGATTCCATTGGTGAAGAAGCCTTCATATTATTTGTAGAAAAAGTCATCAACAGCAGATATGACATCATCACTGCAATACTGTTTCCCAACCAAGTATTTTCTTATGTTGGGGAACAGATAATAGTCAGATAGGGCCAAATCAGAAGAATAAGAATGATGATCAACCAGTTCTAAGCCACAATCACACACAGCAGCTATTGAAACCAAGGACTTATGTGCTACAGCATTGTCCTGGTGAAACAAGGTCCCTTTCATCAGTTTTACTGGGCATTTGATCTTGATAACTTTTCTGAACTGCCTCAGTAAGGTGGCATCATCATCATCATCATCATCATCATCGTTTAACGTCCGCTTTCTATGCTAGCATGGGTTGGATGATTTGACTGAGGACTGGTGAAACCAGATGGCTACACCAGGCTCCAATCTGATTGGGCAGAGTTTCTACAGCTGGATGCCCTTCCTAACGCCAACCACTCAGAGTGTAGTGGGTGCTTTTACGTGCCACCGGCACGAAGGCCAGTAAGGCGGTACTGGCAACGGCCACGCTCAAAATGGTGTATTTTACGTGCCACCCACACAGGAGCCAGTTCGGTGGCACTGGCAACGATCTCGCTTGAATGTCTTTACACATGCCATGGCACTTGTGGCATAATATTCTCTATTAATTGTTTGGCCCTTTTCAAAATAGCAAACACTTTCGCATCCCAAAAAACTGAGGTCATCACCTTCCCAGCAGATGAAACAACCTTGGCCTTCTTTGGAGCAGATGAGGAAGGGTGTTCTACTACATGGAGTGTCTCTTTCTCCCTGGCTCAAATTCATTAACCCAACACTTACCTTTGGTTAAGAAACATTCAAGGAAACCAGCCAGATATGCTTCAAACAATGTCAGATTTTCCCATAACATGATCAACCTGGTGCACTTTTCACCAGATATCAGAAGACAGCAGCCAGCAAGTAGAAACTTCATCATGCCAAGTTCATTGTACAGAATATTCTCAACTCTTTCACATATATTAATAGCATTGGCTATTTGATTTATAGTCAATCACTTATCATCCATCACCATATAGTGAACATGATCAATATTTTCCTTAGTGGTGGCAGTTGCAAGACGTCCAAACATTGGATCGCTTTTGCACTATTGCACTGAAGCAACATCTAATGAAGCAACCATGTGCTTGGGGGCTAAAGCCTTTTTCTGCAGTTACTTGACAAACCACAATGCCAAATTTTGTCCATTTTCAAGAGAAATCAATACTAGTTACTTTTGAAGTCTTCTTTGAACTGTCAGATGTCAGTGTACCTGGAAAGAAACAAAGTGGTTATTAATAAGAAGAGTTGAAATTAATGCATGTAAGATTTCACAGATTTCCTTCATAGTCAGCCTATGAACTTTTCAGCTCACCCTTGTGTGTAAATACTTTCTTTGAATTTCCTACATTTATCAATAAAATTATATAATATTACCTTGCTGTTTAACTCTTATGCCAAACCATCTAATCCATGCCTCAGTAGGGTTCTGTATATTTGGTTTTCTCTGTACTTACTTCAATACTAGAGTTTTGCTCCAGCAGGTTTGGCTGGAATTTTTACAAAACTTTCAACACTGAAAAAAAATAATAATTCAATTCGCTCTGCATCCAAAAAATTTTAATGTTTGCTCACCTTGGGAGTCAGGTGCATCATCTGTAGGTGCATCATGTGTAGGGGCATCATTTGTAGGTACATCTTTTCTAGGTACATCTTTTGTAACACTTTCAGAAGAAATTTTATCACAAAATGCCTATAAAAAAAAAAAACATTAAACAAAACCTTTTTTAAACGTTATCTAAGGCTTTAGTTTAACTTACTTTTTTTCTTTTTATAGGATTTACACAAGATCTAGAGGTCAAAAATTGCTATTTCTCCCTCTATTATTACACTTCATTAGAAAATGACATGATATCCCATGTCTTTCAATGCACTCAGCCTTGTTGCACTTTTTAACCTAAAATATATTCATTCCTAAATGTTGGTATTAAACTTTAAACTTTCCAATTGTGTGGAGTGGGGGTGATTCAATTTGTAGTTGCTTTAATTAGACCTACTACTTAAGTAGTAACATATTTTATTAATCCCAATAAAAGGTGAAGTCAATATCCACAGGATTTGAACTGAGAAGGTAAAGGGATGCAACTAGATACTGCTTGTACTTATAATTCAGTCCAACCTTATCACATAATATGAACTCATCCTGAAAATTGCTTTGCCAGTGGAAATTCAATAGTGAAGACTGACCTCATGATGTTGAGTTTCATGAAGGAAATGACAAAAGATCAAGATGAATGGTAATTCACTGTGCTCGAGAAGACCCACCCATAACCTATTTTAGAGCCTTTGCATATTTGTCTCCATAATTCAAGAAAGCTAAGTTACTCTTTTAGTCCTTATTGATACTGACAGTGACTGATGATGCATAACCTAAAGGTTACTATATTTACTGTTATGAAATTAGCAAGGAGAAAAAAACAAGTATTTTTTTAGCAAAGTCCACTTTTGTCAAGGGAAGGAAATGGATATCTATAACCAGTGATAGAAAATTATGATGTAAAAATTTTTATGTTTTTTAAATATCCAAGTGATACACTGCAAACAATGATCACCTAAGTGATGAAGTTAAAATATTTACCAAAAATAATATACAAGGGTGGGCTGAAAAGTTCATAGGTTGACTATGAAGGAGTGATGCTACAGCAGTGAAATTTTGCATGCATTAATTTCAACTCTTCTTACCAATAACTGCATTGTTTCTTTCCAGGTAAACTGACATCTCACTGTTCAAAGAAGACTTTAAAAGTAACTAGTAGCAACTTCACTTGAAAATGGGCAAAATTTGGCACCGTGATGTTATCAAGTCCCTGCAGAAAAGGGCTTTAGCCCCAACGGAAATTCATGCTGACATGGTTGCTATGTTAGGGGATGACACTCCAGCTTTATCAACAGCGCAAAAATGGGTTGCTGAATTTAAGAGAGGAAGATGTAGCGTTGAAGATGACCCAACGTCTGGATGTCCTGCCACCACCGTGGAAAACATTGAACTTTTCAGACGACACACACATTAATATTTAAAGTAGTGTCACTGAAAGTTATCTTTTACAAAATATTCTGTTTTTAACAAACATAAAATTACTATAATTTTATGTAGAAAATCCTACTCCAAAATTTATGTTCGCTTCATCCTTACCAAACAAAATCTCATCACCGAATGAGAAAAGATGTACACAGGGGAGACAACTCATACAATTATCGCTCGTTCTCACTGACTTTGACTTTCAAAGTCAAACTTTTAAATCTTGTGCCAATTCATTTATCCTTTAATTGTTTAAATCATAAGACTATAGCCATGCTGGGACAACGCCTTGAAGAATTTTAGCCGAACGAATCGAGCCCAGTACTTTTTTTAAGCTTGGTACTTATTCTGTCGGTATCTTTTACCGAACTGCTATGTTACGGGGACGTAAACACACCGACACCATTGTCAAGCAGTGGTCGGCATTAAGGTAAATATTTCGTAAAAACCTGTGGAAAAAATTATTTCATATTGAGGTACGAACTTAATGAAACATTTACCAAAGTCACATTCGTGAGCGTTTGAAGGGTATGAAGCAGTAAACTGGGAAGAGACACTTGCTGAAGGTGAACAACTATATATTGCAAAACATATTAGCGGTTGCTGGGCATACTAGAAATACCAGCTATGTTACCCTGAGATACATTCATGAAAATGTTAATTTGAAAGCATTTTATGTCGGCAAGTCGAGGTGAAAAGGCTACGAAAACTTTTAATTACACTTTTCTAAGCAATTATTTCTAAAGGAACAAGGTATAGCAACGAGAGAACAAATTCTTACAGATACGTGAGGCACGAAAGAAAACACACAAAAAAAAAATTACGAGGGGTTATATGGGGTCCTTAAACCAGAATTCCAGCTTGATAGAGGATAAAGTTGAAAGAAAGTATTTTAATATTGGCGGCGATGTCATTTCTAATAAACACAAACAGTTTTCGCGACACTGCTTCCACGCACCCACTACAATATGCAGTTTCTTTCTACTTATTGATAAGTTATGATTTTAGAAGGTTATTTTCAACTAAGAAACTCGTTGAAATTTGAACATTAAAGAAATGAAAACAATAAATTTACCCGTATCGGAAATTTGATTTGCTTTGATCTGCTTAACAGAAGAGGAGCTACTTTTTCAATCCAAGCCATATTTAACTCTGAACGAATTGTTTTCTGAGTAACCTCTCTTTAGTCTGATTACTTCCAAACCTTCACACTTGAGGGCAGTACAATCAACCGGATGTCATTTCTGTAAGCATGCGTACAGTTACAGTACACTGTTACATCCTTTCTAAATTGCAATCATGGCCGATCAGGTAGGTTTCACAAATTCCAGTCGAAAATTCATTCGTTTTAAATAGTATTATATTATGGACTTCGATTTATATTTTGTATTTTCGTTTTCTTAAAGTAGTTTATTACTTAGAAAGTTTTTATCTGATATATTTATAAAGATTTTAATGAATTCACTTCAATCTGTGCTTTTCTCGTAAAACACGTGATGGTAAATGGTGTTAAATGGTCTAGAAAACTACACGTTCGTCATTTATGCAGAAAAAAATAGTCAATTTTTGAAGTTTACCAAAGTTAAAGGAATTGGAAATGTAAAGGAGACTTCGTTTTATGGTTGTGGCGCTTCTTATAAACTGAAACTGACTTTATCCACGTGTTCATTAAAATAATGCTAAATCGGTCTAAGTTCATCATCCGTTTGTACACATAACTTTGAAGTAGACCCTAATATTATCCGTTGATTGAAAAAGAATTTGATTTTCTTACATTTTATTAAGCAAATTTTTTTTTAAATATTGAACGGCATTCCTAAAGAATAGAGTCGGAAATTATGTCAATATAAAGAACACTCCCCAGGCTGGGGGGTTTTTTGTTCTCGGGAGAGGATCTTTATAGTGACCAAATTATCTTTTACGCTAAATAACCTTAATTTCTTAGGATGCGGATGTAAAGAGAAAAATAGTCTCCCTGTAAAATTACAGAAGAGCGAGT
>NC_068995.1:26222739-26231716 GCF_001194135.2 Octopus bimaculoides
TTATTTTAAAGAGATTGTAGTGATTTGATGAATATATACAAATCGAAATGAAATATAGACAAACGTTACAGTGCAAAGAATTAGCATTTTACTTGTTTTTAGCCCCATCAAGACATTCATATCTCTTTATACACATCTATATGCTTATTGAATTTAAAATTTTTAAAACTTACTTTCTTGCATATTTAGAATCTCTGTCATCTAAAACGGGGGGGGGTCGAAAAAGTTTTAGGGTGGGGTGCATATTTGTAATCTCCAATATCTTTAAATGTAGGGATCAAAAAAAAATTTTTTTTTTTTAATGCACTTTTCAAGGAGAGGTGTGAAATTGTATTAGTCCAAATACCTTTCAAACGGCATACAAAAAAAAACATTTAAAAAAGGTGAGAGTTATAATCTTGCCAACAAAATTCCTGTATGCCAAAAACAAACTGTCAGAGGTACCATGCATATTGCAATATTTAGCCTTATTGTGGCATTATTAGGTTCAGCAAAGCTCTCACTGGTTCACACGGGAATGATGTGGGAGGTCATTATATGCCTGCTAGCAGTCCAATAATTTTGGTTCCTGGCAGCAGGTGCCTGTTAATTATAGGCAATAACATAGCTGCACTCCTGACGTGGACAGTGACTAAAACGCATTTTAGTCTACTACATTCAATCATTCCAAGAACCCAGTGGTCTTGCTGATAATGATTGCGATGTTACTTCCTTTGCATGAACTTGGATTCATCAATTTCCACATCTTGCCCTCCAAGTTGCACGAGGTTGTCATTGTACCAGTTAACAATTGCTTCTGATGCAATTCCAACTTCCCTAATTGCAACATTATGTTTATTATCCATCTCAGCCCAGTAATGCATCAACTCTTAACAGGAGGGTCAATGGTAGATGGGCATCTGGAAAAACAAATCCTGTCTGATGCTCCGATATCAATGGCGAACAGCACACCTCCACATTCCTCCTTTGGATACTCTATTCCATAGTGAAAGGAACATAGGCTGGTTACAACACTCAGAGTTGTCGACCAACCCCACAGATGCCAGGAGTTGGGTTGTTGAATTCATGTCATTTGATATGACATGAATGTCTAGTAGAATGCAATTTCTTTGAGTCAGGTCATTAATAGGCATGACAGATTCAACTATCCCGTATAATCCTGGGATCTAATGGTGGGTGTGGTAAGAGTGGATCCTATACCTTAGATGTCAGAAAATATGACCTAGAGTCTGTTGCCAGATGTGTGTATGTGTGCTAATTAGAGGAATGGAAATGGCACTCATCTCCAATGAATATAGTAAAATACAGTCCTTTCGAAACAACTTTGCATCAAGGAACTTCCAATTCATAACAAGAATTGAATTAAAGGTCTCTGTTTACAACACACACTCACCCCTACTTAATCAGCTTAGACAAATCAAAGAATTTTTTATTTACATTTGATGGATATTTGTCCTCATCTTGTTCGTTGTTATCATAGTCAACCAAATCCAATATCAAAAAGTCAGAAACCATCATAAAAACTTCGTCATTTTATCTCTACCTGTTTAATCTATGCAGGATTCACATGTGCATAAGCACATTCATACACTCACACAAACATATATACTTACTGTTCAAAATCCTTGCCAAAATTGGCTGTTCTCCAAGACTCCTCCGGATTGTCCGAACATTTAACGTGGATATGAAAGGCGTTGTTCAGTTTGATGGCTCTTCAGAAGCATTCAGCATACGTAGCAGCATTAAGCAGGGCTGTGTGCCTTCTCCCCACCCTGTTTGGCATCTGCTTTGCAGTCATGCTGGAACATGCATTTAGGACATCAACTGATGCTTACCTTCACACCAGATGTGATAGTAAACTGTTCGGTCTGTCATGGCTGAAAGTAAAATCCATGGTGCACCAGGTAGCGGGAAAATGCTGTTCATGGACTATGCAGCACTGACAGCACACTCTGAGGAGCAAATGCAGCACCTTGTGGACAATTTCTTGAAGGCCAAAGTACTGAGCACACACACCTCACCACCATCAACAACTACAAGCTGGGGGTAGTCCATCAATTCACCTACCTTGGCTCTATCATCACTGATGACCACTCCCTGGACCTAAGACTAACATGTGAATTGGACAAGCATCCTCCACATTTGCCAGACTCACCGAGATTGCTATTGTAAGACATGCATCCTTAGTACACCACAGCAGTGAGATGTGTAGCCTCTACTTAGGACAGCAGCATCTCAGTATCTTCCACTTTCGTAATTGGATATCAAATGCACCAACCACGGCAAGATACCCAGTGCAGTCACTCTGCTCCAGAAGCGTCCCAAAAGATTTCCTGTATGGGGAGCTGGCCGGTAACATGACGACAACCTCATTTTCGTTTCCAGGACGTCTGCTAGCGAGATATGAAGTTGCTTGATCTGGGAGGAGGTCACAAATGGTCACCCACACAGGAGATATACTGCAAATGGGAAAAATGAACAGGAACTCGCAGCCAAAGAAAAATGCACTCAACGGGTGGAAATACCAATAGCGCTGACAAAACTCCTTCAAATACAATCACTGTATGTATGACTGCCACTCCCGTGTATGCTGCAGCTGACATAATTTCTTCAGATGCAGGTCCCAAGACCAACAGATACTTATTACTCTCCAATATGCTTGCTTATACACCCTTTGTAAGCTTGAGGTGAACCATCATCAATGTCCACCTTTTGTGTTGGCATGGGTTGTGCAGTTTTGGCTTCTAAATGTTGACCTGTTTGATATTTCGTTTGACTTCTGAAGTTTAAAGCTCAATTATTTATATTACTTCTTATATTTTAGACTGAAAGATCATTTCAAAAGCAGCCAACGGTATTCTTAAACAGGAAAGAAGTGCTTAAAACTACTAAAAAGCAGAAGAAATCTTTGAGATATGTACGAAATGTTGGACTTGGTTTCAAAACCCCAAAAGAGGTACTTATATTTATGTCTTGGTGTGTATGAATGCCATATTATACGATTATTTCTAGTTAATCTTGAGAAATGGGTTAGTTTGATTGCACAACTGTTTTATTTATATTTTGCAGGCCATTGAGGGAACTTACATTGACAAAAAGTGTCCATTCACTGGTAATGTTAGTATTCGTGGGCGCATCCTTACTGGCACTGTTCTTAAAATGAAAATGACAAGAACAATTGTTGTAAGAAGGGATTATCTCCACTATGTAAAGAAATACAATAGATTCGAAAAAAGACATAAAAATATGTCAGTGCATATGAGTCCTTGTTTTAGGTAAGAATTTTTATTTGAAACCATTTGCAATTTATTTATTTTAGTATTCTTCCCATATATTAATTTCACCTTTATTTCTCCAGGGATGTGCAAATTGGAGATGTTGTGACTATGGGTGAATGTAGACCACTGAGCAAGACAGTACGATTCAATGTATTGAAAGTCTCAAAAGGTTCATCTGGCAAGAAATCATTCTCTAAATTCTAATGTATGAGTTACATCAATAAATTTGTGAACCCTTGACAATAGTGTTTCTTATTTAATTAGATGTTTACAGGTTTTAATTCTTTCATTATTATATTTCTATCCAAAATACACTAACTTGTTTCAACTAAATTCTAAGATAATTGTGAATTTAGACTGGTTTAACAAAAGGTTCTTAACCGAATCTATTTCATAATTTTTGTCTCAAGGCAAATCTAATTACAGATAAAGTCAATAAACTAGAGAACGAGTTATTAGCTAATATTTAATGTGTACAAGAAAAGTTTAATTTTGCTGAATTGTGCAAATCAGTTTACATACTGAAATTATGTTTTCACAAATCCTCATCATTAAATGTCTACTTTCCATGCTGGCATAGGGTAGGTGGTTTGATTGGAACTGGTAAGCTAGAGAGCTACATCAGGTTCCAATCTGATTTTGGCTTGGTTTCTATGGCTGGATACCTTCCTAACCAACCACTTTGAGAGTGTAGTAGGTGCTTTTATGTATCACCAACTCTGGCTACAACTATGATTTCATTTGGATTGTGCTGAGTCTTCTCCAGCACAGTAAATCACCAAAAGTCTCAATCATTTGTCATTGCCTCCGTGAGACCCCATATTTGGAGATCTTGTTTCCACAGCTGTCCTCCTTCATACACATTACATAACCATACCAGTGCAGTCCTCTCTTGCGCACCATATCTTCCTAATTTTTCTCTCAAGACACACTATGTTGTACATGCACATCCAGTGGAGCATACTAGTTTTTTTTTTTTTTCTTTCAAGCCTTTGCAGTCACTGCCATGTAGCATGGCTTCTCTTACACCTCGGCATCACACTGAGGGAGGCTCTTTGTTACCAACAAAGGTGGAAGCTCTTTGAACTTTGTCCAGCCTATTCTTATGCTCTCAAGCATCCACCTCTGCTGCTGACTTGGTTACCTAGATAATGAAAGCTATCAACTACTAAGTATCCCCTGGCATCTATTTTCTACACTGAGATTCTCATGAACGAAATCAATCTACATATTGAAATAAATATATAATGTATTCTAGGTGCATAAATCTTCAGTGATGAAAGTATCTTGTTTCTATGAACAAGTGATGACTACAAATATGAGTGTCCAGCAAATATATAATTTTGATATGCTTGATCTTGTTTTCAAATGCCTTTTATTTTAGCTGTACTTATATAAATTAAATCAGCTTGCAAATACACATTCACTTTCTTAAATTTATACTCAGGCTGTGCCAGAGTCGCCACTAATATATATTTATATATTTACATACACACATATTTTGTCAGTGTATGTGCATTTATGTATGCATCTATACATGTATGAAGTATTATTTTTCTTGGTAATAAAACATTGGCTCTAAATATGAAAGGTGGAAAAAAATGTATTAAACATACCCTGCACAATGTACATGAAAATGGAGTAGGCATGATCCAAGAGCAAAAGTAAGCTTCAGATGGATCAACTCTAGTGTAGACCACAGGGTGAAGAAATGCCAAGTAAACAGAACCTTAAGATGTGAGAGAAAGTGGTGATGGTTTATCTCAGGAGGCTAGGCCGCAGGTCTGCAGCTACAACTAGCATGGCATTACACTGTAGAAGACATGTTCAAAATATGCCAGCATAGAAAAATGGAAATGTAATGGTGATGGCATGTGTGCGTGTATACAGAATGTATATACCACCTTTTATTCTTTTACTTCTTTCAATTGTTGGATTGCGGCTGTGCTGGAGTACTGCCTTGGGAGTTTGGGTTGAATTAATTGCTCGCAGCACTTATTTGGGTGGGGAGGGGGCTGATACTTATTTTATTGGTTTCTATTGGCAAACTACTATGTTGCAGGGATGTAAGCTTGCCAGGTGATGGGGAACAAAGACACGTGAATATATACTATGGGCTTCTTTCAGGTTTTGTCTTCAAAATATACTCGTGTGGCTATGGTGTGTAATGGTGAAAGAGACATTGGAACACTACTAGTGAAAGCAAGTACTGATGATGTATTTGCTAGGGAGAAGTGGAAAGCAGCATTGAGTCAGCCTCAATAATGGCTTTTTAAGGATGATCTGTGCCAACAGAATTTCATTTTCCATTAATGGCCACAATGAAATTTTTTTTTCTTTTTCTGTCAAGCACTCTGTAGGAGTACTGTCATTCCAAACAGATACATGTGTCTACTGGTTAATGTCCAATAGGACGTGTAACAACTTTCTGGGATGAGGGGTTACACATGGGATATACATGCTTGAGGACAATGAACATAACTCAATGGATCTGGTAAATCTTGTGGAGAAACAAATGCAACCAATTGATCAGGGAAGGTCAATGTAATGTCATAGACTAATGGTGTATATCCAGTTCCTTCCTTGACAGTGGCATGAATACCATTTTGAATAAGTGGAAGGTATTCCAACCAGTTATTGCAGTCAGCAGAGGACATCAGTTCAAATTTTAGGAGAGCAATGGATTCTATTTAATTATATTAGAGGGTGAATATAATTTTATACTTTTCTTCAAGCATTTTATAAATTACAGTGTTTCATGCTATTTTACATTTACATCTATCTTTTATATACATCCACATTCAGCAAAATATTTAATAAACTGCATAATTCTACTTTGAAGTTTTACTACTCGAATTGGTTAATTAGCCCAGTTGAAAATTGGCTAATAATAATTTTATATAGTAATATTTAAACAAGATTATAATAATTTTCCATTTCACTGATTTTTACTATGAATAGTTTCAAGAAATAAATTTCTTAATAGAATTATATGAGAACTTTTTTAGTTGTATTTTAAAACCTAATATATCAATAAAAAATAGACATTGTTGTTTCACAAAACTAGTTATCATCATCGTTTAACGTCTGCTTTCCATGCTAGCATGGGTTGGACGATTTGACTGAGTACTGGTGAACCAGACGGCTGCACCAGGCTCCAATCTGATCTGGCAGAGTTTCTACAGCTCAATGCCCTTCCTAATGCCAACCACTCCAAGAGTGTAGTGGGTGCATTTACATGCCACCAGCACAAGGGCCAGTCACGCATTACTGGCAACAGCCATGCTTGAAATGGTGTTTTTTACGTGCCACCTGCATAGGAGCCAGTCCAGCGGCACTGGCAACGACCTCGCTCGAATGGTTTTCTAATGTGCCACCGGCACAAGAGCCAGTAACGATCACGCTCAAATAGTGCTATCTACGTGCCACTAGTACGAAAGCTGGACAGCTGTTCTGGCAATGATCACGCTTAGACGGTGCTGTTAGTGCTCCACTGGCACAGGTGCCAGTCATCAAATGTGGTTCAATTACGATTTCGATTTCACTTGCCCCAACAGGTCTTTGCATGCAGAGTTTAGTGTACAATGAAGGAGAGGTTGGCAAGGGTGCCAGTTGTCGAATTTGGTTCAATTTCAATTTCAATTTCAAATTCACTTGCCTCAACAGGTCTTCGCATGCAGAATTTAGTGTCCACTGAAGTGAAAATATGAATAAGTGAGCTGGCTACACTTCTGGCAGAGGCCACAGATTATGCTCTCACTTGGCTTGCCAAGTCTTCTCATGTACTGCATATTTCCAAAGATCTCGGTCGCTGGTCATTGCCTCAGTGAGGCCTAAAGTTCGAAGGTTGTGCTTTACCACCTTGTCCCAGGTTTTCTTGGGTCTACCACTTCCACAGGTTCCCTCAACTGCTAGGGTGTGGCACTTTTTCACACAACTATCCTCATCCATTCTTGCCACATGTCCATACCAGCGCAATTGTCTCTCTTGCAAACCACAACTGATGCTTCTTAGGTCTAACTTTTCTCTCAAGGTACTTACACTCTGTCGAGTATGCACACTGACATCGGAGCATACTGGCTTCGTTTCTTGCAAGCTTACGCATTTCCTCAGCAGTCACGGCCCATGTTTCACTGCCATGTAGCATGGCGGTTGGTACACATGTGTCATACAGTCTGAGCAAGAGGCCCTTTGTCACCAGCAGAGGTAAGAGCTCTCTGAATTTTGCCCAGGCAATTCTTATTCTAGCAGCTACACTTTCAGCGAACCCTCCCCCGCTACTAACTTGGTCACTTAGATAGCAGAAGCTATCAACCACTTCTAGTTTTTCTCCCTGGAATGTGGCAAAGGTTGTTTTCTGCATATTTTTAGTGTTTATTGCTCCTGAGCATCTGCCACATACAAAAACTATCTTGCTAATTAGCCTTCCTTTGATATTGCTGCACCTCCTATGTGTCCATAACTTACACTGGGTACAACTTGTAGTGACGTCATTTGGCGCCAACATACAGTCGCCATTACTGCGTTTTCATCCACGCATGCGCAGGGACTAGTTCCGGAAGGAGCACAGGAAGAGTCCCATGCGCATGTGTAGTTTGACTCTCTCAACGTTTTCCCGCGTTTATCTTTCTCTTGCGTCGACAACTTCGTGGGCGAAGGACGTGTTTTGTATCGCTCTCTTCGAGACCCAACTAACTCGTGACGGGATCAGCGGACAAGTGATGGAACGACCAACAGCCGAATAACCATGCTGTATGAATATACTACAAGAATAAATATTGTTATGTTTCTGGTTTAGAGACTGCTTTATCCGTTCTTCATTTTTCCTTCTTAAAGTTGATGTGAGGAATTAGGTATTTAAGCTAAACGTTAGCCTTGATCCCGAAGTCGCTAACTACTAATCTATGTTGAGGGGTACATTCTTTGCCAGGGAAGGTTTTGGCATTTATAAGCAGTCCTCTTTCCCTTTTTTCTGGTGAGGGCGTAGGCGATTTGGCTAGTGTATCTGCCAGAACGGTAGGTGACTAGGTGACAGGCAGGTTTCCTGAAGTTGATATTGCAAACCATAAGATCATTTGCATCACAGAACTCCAGCAGTCTGGTTCCCTCCTCATTGCAGGAATCAAAGCCATAGCCTCCATGTACGCGATGGAAGTGCCCTGCATATTGTCCAACATGTCCATTGAAATCACCAGCCACAAAGAGAAGGTCCCTGTCATTCGTCAATGAGGGAGTTTGCAAGAGGGTGTCGTAGAATTGGTCTTTCTGCCCATCCGGTAGCCCCGGTTGAGGGGCATAGGCCAAGATGACGGTAGCTAACCTATGGTGAAGCACTAGTCCAATCTTAAGTACTCTGTCACATACTCTGACTATCTCGATTACCTCATCAACCCATTTCTTCGCAAGAAGTATTCCCACGCCCCCGACCCCGTCAGTGTTTCCTGCCCAGAAAATCTTGTACCTGTGTTCTTTGCCTGTGAGGAACCTAGCAGAACCTCCTCTCCACCTTACTTCTTGGATGCAGCACAAATCTACACGTCTCCGTTCAAGTATCTCAATAATCTCACCAAACCTACCTTTCAGTGTGCCAATTCTGAGGGTGTGGGCCTGTGAGACCCTGGGATGAGGGACAGCAGTGTCATGTACCTGAAAAGAAAGCTTGCATTTGGCAGAATTCATAAACAAACAATAGCCTACAA
>NC_068995.1:26235270-26236337 GCF_001194135.2 Octopus bimaculoides
CCTCCTTGTTCCACCACCACGTTACTCTGGGTCGAGAGGGGACCTTACACCACCCACAGATCTGGTCGGTGGCTTTCAACAGGTTGTCCCGCAGAAATCTCCAATTGTCTTCCACGTTGTATGATGCTATATCCCCTTCTATTTCGTTAAATGCTTCAAGTAACCTGTCTCTAAGTCTCTGTCCATTTGCAGGGTCTTTAAGCTTCCACACCCTTCTCCTCCAAGCCGGTCTAATTCTGGGCACCCATTTTGCCTTGATCCCAAAGTCGCTAGGATTTACAATAATTACAGGAGTGGTGCTAACTGGCTGAATCAGATGAATTATTACCTACTTGGTAGACTGGGTTACAGAAGGCATTTTTCTATTATATACCAGATCATGGTATACTTTTGCAATACATTTGGAGGCATGTTATTTTATCCCCAAAATAAACTTTCAAACAAAGTGAACAACGCCTTGAATTTCGCTGATAACCATAAAATTCAAAAAGATAAATAGAAGTAAGTTACTGAGAAAGCCAACATCAGAAATGGAATATTCTTGGGGGATGGTCAATTATAACAATCTGTTTAATTTTTCTAAAAATACTATATTTTCAAATTTACTTTGCTTCAATTTTTTAATTTATCAGTAAGGTGGAGTGATAAATTCTGCTTAGTTATATTAGTGAATACTTTCATTTGGTATAAAATAGAAAAACGCATTGACAATGTTTCTATTTACTATATAACAATCAAATATAAATGCAATTTTCTTCAATTGAAAATTCATTAACGTACATAATTCTTATTTAATAGCCTATTTAGTTGAATATTAACCAATACCTAATTTTACATGGTATCTACACAAAATTTTAATAATCTTATATTTCACTGTGTTTACTTGTAATTAGAGTAGCTTTGGGGTAAAAATTCCATCTTAGGTATTTATACAGTAATAGTATATCAATTAAAAAAAAGCTATAGTTGTTAATGAAACCCATCTAAATTCTTGATTTTTAAAAAATTGGATTGTGACTTACAGGAGATATATAGGAAAACAACCTCTTCAAATAGAAAAATGACAG
>NC_068995.1:26237231-26240546 GCF_001194135.2 Octopus bimaculoides
TGAAAATAAAATAATTTGGAAATTCATACTATAAACACTTATTAAAAAATCTGTGTGAAGCTTTCTTAAATTACAAAGTATGTTTTTTTCTTTTTAGTTTACACAGCCATCACAGATACATTCAATTTCAACAAATGTGATTTGTGTTTAGTTTTCTTTCTTCTTCTCTTTATCTCGTGTAACTTCTGGCTAATTCTGTCATTTCAATTTGATCTTTCGTTTTCCCACAGGCATGTTCATAAAAATGATCTATCTACAAAAAAAAAAAAAACAGTTAAAAGAATAAAGATTTACAGCTTGTGTAATTTCATTCTCTCATTCATGAACAGTGTACAATCCTCAATAATCATGTTTATAATGAGGAAAACAATTAGTTTTTAAATCTCTGAGCGAGAAGTAACATGGGAGTCCTGATTACAATAATGTTACTACTTTTTTTGCCCCAGATAAACATCTTTTCCAGCTGACTACCGATGTACAACATGTTTATAATGCTCTTTAGAAGACTAATAGTCACTTGAACATTGGATAGTTTTCACAAATTGGAAATAGATGACACCACTTGTATGAGAGTGATATTTGTTTACAATTATCATGTCATCCATCTAAGTAGAACTGAGGCTGTCAAGCCTTCCCCCACAACTCATCTGTTCTCTTCACTTCCCACCAAACAGAACTGATATCCTTTGTGTCCAACTCATTCCCTATCTCTAATCATCTGTCACACTATTCTGTGTCATATTCATATTGTACCTGGACCTCACACCTCATTTTTCTGTCTTTTCATTTTCCAGGTGGACAAGCCATGTATGCACCTCTTCAATAAGACACCAGCTCTTCTCCCTCTATCATAGTTTCTTACTCCAGTCTATACTCTGCTCAGTTGAGGAGTCTTATCTTGTGGGTACTTCATGACTTCACCAGTGCTAGTGCCACATAAAAAGCAACTAGTATACTCTGTTAAGTAGTTCACATTAAGAAGAGCATCTAGCTGAAGAAGCCATGCTTAAACACAGAGAACCTGACAGAGCCCTCTACTCATATGTTCTTGTCAAAGAGTCCAACCCATACAAACATGGAAAAAGGGACTTTAAATGATATGAAACAGGCTTCTTTCAGTTTTCATCAACCAAATCTCACTAGGATTGGCTGGTTAAAGGATTTAGTAGACAATACTTGCCCAAGATGCCATGTGGTGAGAGCAGGCTTCTTAACACAGTCAAGCTTGCGCCTATACACAACACAGATCAGATGGAATTTGAGGGAGATTTTCTATGGCATGATGCCCTTCTTGTTGCCAACCCTCACCTGTTTCCAAGCAAGGTAACATTTCGCCATGACTGGACATGTTTTCACAGAAGACTGAAAATGAAGGATACTGCTTATACAACAGTGATACTCATTTCCAACAGTTGTATAATGTCAACACAAAGAAACAAATACACACAAACACATCCAATGGGCTTCTTTCAGTTTCCACCTACCAAATCGACTCAAACGGCTTTGGCTGGTAGAAGATATTTGCTCAAGAGGTCATGCAGTGGGACTAAACCCAAATCCATGTAGTTGGTTAGCAAACTTCTTAATCACACAACCAAGTTTGTACCTACGATACATATATACACAGCGCTCTCTCTCTCTCTCTCTCTCTCTCTCTCTCTCTCTCTATATATATATATATATATATATATTGATGAAAGGAAGAAAATGACAAATTATGGATGTATAAATAATTTATTTGTATGATATAATGAGGCTGAACGATTTTTTTTTATAAAAACAATACCAATAAATTATAGAGCTCTAAAAGAAATGGCAAATGACAACATATGTTTCAATTCATGCCCCAAGGTGAATAGTAATTCTAAGAATTTGGGTAGGGAAGAATTATACAATAAAATAAATGAAAGATAAATTAGATAGTAAAAAAATATTAGTTGACCATTATAGATGAATAATTTTCATCGGTTTGGTAATAGATACAGTTCAGGAAATCTATGGATGCATAGTGTTCACATCATATTGTGTCATATTTAAAATCAGGTATAGACAAAAGTTTGAAAAATCTGACCATTATGATATGTATCTTAAAAGCCTTACATGTGAACCCTTATTTGTCAATATATAAGATGTATATATTCATATTTATGTATTTATACATTCATAGGAAACCCCTAGTTTGGAGATTTGAGGTTCAAGGAATTAAGTAATTTATTAATATCTCTAATACTACCCATGTATAAATAAAACTCCCATATTGTTAACCTAATTTTTGACAATGTGTATAAGGGACCCTTATACACATTAAAATATGGTACTTCAATATATATGTGTACATACTTACTCATATACACACATATGCATATATTCACACAATATACACACACACACTCAAAATATATATATTTATTAAATTTAGTTTTATTTATCTATTATCAGAAAGGTTAAGTTGTTAGAGTTATGTCATTGGAAGTTTAATATCTAGAATTGATCAGTTAGATCAACTAAAAAGAAAAATTGAATGAGAGAGTGAAGGGGAAAAAAAAATAAAATATAATATAATGAAATAAAATTTAGAATATATGGAAGCATATATTGGGTATTTGTTATAATATAGCATAATATGTTTGCAATTATTAATTATTAACTAAATGAATAAGTAAATTGGAGATCATTTCATTATAAGTAGGAATAGCATATTACGTTACAAGAAGAAAAAAAACACAGTATTTGTATTTATGATTGATTGCTTTTTTGCTAAGGTAGATTACATTAGAACTATTTATCAGTTAAATGAAGTGTTGGTATTTGAAGATGATTTAACAAATCTTTCAACCTCATTATATCATATGAATAAAATTATTTATACATCCATAATTCTCCATTTTCATCCTTTCATCATTATTAACAATACGTATTACTATAATAATTCCTAACATATTGCTGAAACTTTCTCCTTATATGATAGTGATTAACCAGTGAAATTTTTGGATTATTTTACCCCTAATGAGGACTTGACATCCTTGAATTGACTATATATATATATATATATATCATCATCATCATCGTTTAACATCCGCTTTCCATGCTAGCATGAGTTGGACGATTTGACTGAGGACTGGTGAACCAGATGGCTACACCAGGCTCCAATCTGATTTGGCAGAGTTTCTACAGCTCGATGCCCTTCCTAACGCCAACCACTCCAAGAGTGTAGTGGGTGCTTTTACATGCCACCGGCACGAAGGCCAGTAAGGTGGTACTGGCAATGGCCACGCTCAAAATGGTGTATTTTACGTGCCACCTGCACAGGAGCCA
>NC_068995.1:26243277-26244272 GCF_001194135.2 Octopus bimaculoides
TATCCCCTTCTATTTCGTCAAATGCTTCGAGTAACATGTCTCTAAGTCTCCGTCCATTTGCAGGGTCTTTAAGCCTCCACACCCTTCTCCTCCAAGCCGGTCTATTTCTGGGCACCCATTTTGCCTTGATCTCGAAGTCGCTAACTACTAATCTGTGTTGAGGGGTACATTCTTCGCCTGGAAAGGTTTTGGCATTTATGAGTCGCCCTCTTTCCCTATTTCTGGCGAGGATGTAGTCGATTTGGCTAGAGTGTCTGCCGGATCGGTAGGTGACTAGGTGACTGGCAGGTTTCCTGAAGTTGGTATTGCAAACCATAAGATCGGTTGCATCACAGAACTCCAGCAGTCTGGTTCCCTCCTCATTGCGGGAACCGAAGCCATAGCCGCCATAGCCGCCATGGAAGCCTCCAGCACGACGTCCGACATGACCATTGAAGTCTCTAAGCTACGAAGAGAAGGTCCCTGTCACTCTTCGACGAGGTAGTTTGCAAGAGGGTGTTATAGAATTGGTCTTTCAGCCCATCCGGGAACCCCGGTTGAGGGGCATAGGCTGAGATCACAGTAGCTAATCTATGATGAAGCACTAATCTAATCTTAAATACTCTGTCACATACTCTAACTACCTCGATTACCTTATCAGCCCATTTCTCTGCTAGAAGTATTCCTACGCCCCTGACACCGTCAGTGTTCCCTGCCTAGAAGATCTTGTACCTGTGTTCTTTGCCTGTGAGGAACTTTGCAGAACCTCCTCTCCATCTTACTCTTGGATGCAGCACAGATCAACCCATCTCAACAATTTCACCAGACCTACTTTTCAGGTTGCCGACGTTGAGAGTGCCAATCCTAACAGTGTGGGTGTTGGGGGTGTGGGCCTGTGGCCTGAAAAGGGGAAAAGCAGTGTCGTGTACCTGAAAAGAAAGCTTGCAATTGGCAGAATTCATAAGTAAAACAGTACCTACAACCTGCAAACATTACACAAACTTTATGCGCTACCC
>NC_068995.1:26244365-26246450 GCF_001194135.2 Octopus bimaculoides
CGGGAGACAGCCGAGGATGACAGAGGATATGAACCACCAGCCAGGAGAGAGACTTCTTAATCGTAGGTTCTAAATATTTGAGAGACAGCAACGCTTAAATAGTAATTTTAAAGGAGCGATGAAACCTAAGTAAATAGAATAAATAAATAGCATGAATTTAGGAAGCCTTTGTACAAAGGAAAGATGGCTAAGCTTAGATCGTAATTTTAAAGGAAGGAGCGATAAAATTTGAATAAAGTAAAGAAAATGAATAAGTATGAATTTAAGACAAAAACTGAGTTCAATTGATTTACATGGAGAGAAACAGATAGATAATGAAGAACAGACGGGGGGGGGACCCAAAAAAAGGTTTGAGAAAATGTTGAGGGAGTAGACAAAATAAAATCTATCTTAGCTGTTCCAATATTGGAGAAACTTCGTCGCAGTTATGTCAGTAGAATAGATTGTTGTGAGACAATTAGAAGGGACTTCTTATTTATATAGCTGGATCCTGAAGGAAACTACGATAGAGGGAAGTAGAGAGAGAGAGAGTGGGTTTGAGAAAGGCATATATATATATAGAGAGAGAGGGGTGCCAAGGATAGAGGAAAGTAGAGAGAGAGAGACTGATTTGGAGAGAGTGAGATAGAGAGAGGCATGGCGAGAGAAAGGCATATATATATATAGAGAGAGAGAGAGGGGTGCCAAGGATAGAGGGAAGTAGAGAGAGAGAGAGACTGATTTGGAGAGAGTGGGATAGAGAAAGGCATATATATATATAGAGAGGGGGGGGGGCAGTCAAGCAGCACATCATGCTGGATTAATATACACATACATACACATACTAGCTGTTGGTATTTGCAGCAGATTTATGCAAACAAATAGTCTTTATATATGCATCATAATTATTTTAACATCTGCTTTCTCATGCTTGCATGGGCATAGGAGAATTCACTGGGTCAAATACCTTTTCTTTCACCAACCCTCATCTGTTTGCATGCAAGGTAGTATTATTGGCCCCTTGGCTGGACATATTTTCATAGAAGAGTTTATACTTGTATGATGTCAAGACACAACACACACATATATGTGTTCAATGGTCTTCTTTCAGTTTCTCTCTACTAAATCCATTCATAAGGCTTTATAAAGTAGAAGACACTTTTCCAAGGTGCCATACCATGGAATTGAGCCTGAGACCATGTGAGTGGGAAACAAACTTCTTAAGCACACACCTATGTCTCCACCTCTCTCTTCCCCCTCTGTCTCCTGTGTATGTATGAACACACACACACACAAAAGAACATATATGCAAAACAAACCAAAGAAAATAGACCTGAATACCAAAGGTAGAGTGAAATGTAATGTTTTACACAAACTGCAAAACTTTATAAGCTGTTAATCTCAGTTTTTGCTGAATGCAAAACATGACTCATAAGATTTCCATTCATATGATTTTTCTGAGTCACCATCTCAACCTGAACACCAATCCATCACAAGCTAACTCATTTACAGTTGAGTGGACTAGAGCTGCATGAAATGAAGTGCTTGGCTCAAGAATACAACACACAGCCAGTCTGGGAATCAAAAACATGATCTTGAAAATGTGACTGCAACACACTGACCACTAAGGTTACACATTGTATTAGTACTTAACATACTTGTACCAAAGAAAATATTTTCAAACAAAAATTGTTACAGGAATTTAATACCTGAAAATTAGAAACACAAGTCATGAAAAATAGATTAAAGCAAAATGACTGAGTATCATGAGTAAAGGGATTTGCAAGACTGTGTAGGAGAGAGAATAGTGATGTCGTAGGAGAGAAATGTGTTTGCATGGATGATGGTACGCTTGCACTAAATGAGGCTGCAAAGAAAGAGGTCTGGAGATGCCACTACGATAGATTGCTCAATAAAGAGAATGAATGGGAGAAATAAAGTCTGCCGTATGTCGACCCAACAGAGGGACCAGCTATCCGAGCTGACAGTACCATGGTAGATAAAGCAATTAAGAGTATGAAGACAGGGAAAGCCACCGGCCCATTAGGAATCACTGCAGAGATGCTCAAAATATCTGGCAGTGTCAGCTATAGCCTAGTCACCCGT
>NC_068995.1:26251016-26251739 GCF_001194135.2 Octopus bimaculoides
TATATATATATATATATATATATATATATATATATGCTTTAACATTGACATTTCCCATGCTTGCATGGCTCAGACAGAATTAGTGAATGCCTTTTCTTGTCACCAGCCCTCGCCTATTTCCAAGTAAAGGAATATTTCTAAATGACCAGGCATGTTTTCACGGAATACTCCAGACAATAACACAAGAATTCAAGATGGGATGCCCCTGGGAGCTCCTCTATGCTGATGACCTTGCTCTAATTGCTGAGTCACTATCAGAACTAGAGGAGAAGTTTCAGGTGTGGAAGCAAGGACTAGAATCGAAGGGCCTTAGAGTCAATCTAGCTAAAACCAAAGTCCTAATAAGTAGGAAGGTAGATAAAACACAAACCCCTTCAGGTAGATGGCCCTGCTCAATATATAGAAAAGGAGTAGGTAGTAACTCTATAAGACGTGCCCAGTATAAGTTATGGACACATAAGAGGTGCAGCAATATCAAAGGAAGGCTAACCAGCAAGATAGTTTTTGTATGTGGCAGATGCTCAGCAGCAATAAATACTGAAAATGTGCTGAAAACAACCTTTGTCACATTCCAGGGAGAAAAACTAGAAGTAGTTGATAGCTTCCGCTATCTAGGTGACCAAGTTAGTAGCGGGGGAGGGTGCGCTGAAAGTGTAGCTGCTAGAATAAGAATAGCCTGGGCAAAGTTCAGAGAAGTCTTACTGCTGCTGGCGACAAAGGGCC
>NC_068995.1:26251749-26254206 GCF_001194135.2 Octopus bimaculoides
ATAAGAATAGCCTGGGCAAAGTTCAGAGAAGTCTTACTGCTGCTGGCGACAAAGGGCCTCTCGCTCAGAGTAAAAGGCAGACTGTATGAGACATGTGTACGAACTGCCATGCTACATGGCAGTGAAACATGGGCCGTGACTGCTGAGGACATGTGTAAACTCGCAAGAAATGAAGCCAGTATGATCTGATGGATGTGTAATGTAAGTGTGCATACTCGACAGAGTGTAAGTAACTTGAGAGAAAAGTTGGACCTAAAAAGCATCAGTTGTGGTGTCAAGAGAAACGATTGCGCTGGTATGGTCACGTGGCAAGAATGGATGAGGATAGCTGTGTGAAAAAGTGCCACACCTTTGCGGTTGAGGGAACCTGTGGAAAAGGTAGACCCAGGAAGACCGGGGATGAGGTGGTGAAGCACGACCTTCGAACATTAGGCCTCACCGAGGCAATGATTAGTGACCGGGACCTTTGGAAATATGCAGTGCGTGAGAAGACCCAGCAAGCCAAGTGAGACCATAATCCGTGGCCTCTGCCAGAAGTGTAGCCACAATATATCTTCATTGGACACTAAACTCTGCTTGCGAAGACCTGTTGAGGCAAGTGAAATTGAAATCAAACTAAATTCAACGACTGGCACCCTTGCCAACCTCTCCCTTATTTGACACTAAACTCTGTTTGTGAAGACCTGTTGGGGCAAGTGAAATCAAAATCGTAATTGAACCACATTCGATGACTGGCACCTGTGCCAGTGGAGCACTAACAGCACCGTCTAAGTGTGATCATTGCCAGAGCAGCTGTCTGGCTTTCGTACTAGTGGCACGTAGATAGCACTATTTGAGCATGATCGTTACCAGCATCACCTTACTGGCACTTCTGCCGGTGGCACATTAGAAAACATTCGAGCCAGGTCGTTGCCAGTGCCACTGGACTGGCTCCTGTGCAGGTGGCACGTAAAAAAAACAAAAAAAAACCACCATTTTGAGCGTGGCCATTGCCAGTACTGCCTGACCGGCCCTCATGCCAGTGGCATGTAAAAGCACCCACTACACTCTCGGAGTGGTTGGCATTAGCTGTAGAAACTCTTCCAGATCAGATTGGAGCCTGGTGCAGCCATCCGGTTCACCATTCCTCAGTCAAATCGTCCAACCCATGCTAGCTGCTGATGATGAAGTACTTGCATGATAATCACACTCGTTTACATATATTGCCCAACGTCAAGGCAACGAGACAGTAGTACATGCATGCACACACATGTAGGTTTCTGTCTATCAGATCCATTCTACCTGAGACTATAGTAGAAAACGTTTGTCCCATGTATCACACAGTGGGACTAAACCCAAAACCATGTAGTTGCAAAACAAATTTCTTACCACACACCATGGTTATGTATTTTGTTTCTGTCTACATGTTAGTATGAAAATATTATATGCATGACTGTGTTTGTAATTATGTATTTGTATATGTGCAAGTAAATGTGTATTTGCCACCTTGCTGTACTCAAGAAGAACCCATACTCTATAGTAAAAGTGTTAAGGTCATTGCCCCTGGTGAAGAGAATTGGCCTACAAGAATCCCATGCTGGTGCCATGTAACAAGCACTTGTGCCATACCACATAAAAGCACTCACTCGGTGCCATGTAAAAGCACCTAGCACACTCTGTAAAGTGGTTGGTGTTAAGAAGGGCATCCAGCCATAGAAATCAAATCAGACTGGAGCCTGGTGCAGCTCTCCAGCCTTGATCAAATGGTCCAACCCATGCTAGCATGGACAATGGATGTTAAATAACGATGATGATGATACCCTACTCCATCACAATTGCCTTCCCAGAAGATTTTATACATATGTTCACAAGGAAATTGAGTAAGTAGCCCAATTGTGTAATATACACATTAATCTTCCAGCACCCCAGTTTTGCAGAGATGGGCAGGTCATCATAGTTGTTTTGTTATCTCCATGAAATTCAAAGTCCTGTGATCAGCGTTCACTATTTCATCCCATTTTCTGCAAGCTCAATGAGCACTTTTTTATTTGCCATGTTTATTACTTTGCATCTAATTTAACTGCAATAAAAGCAACTGATTGAATACATTTTTAAGCATTAAAATTCAACTTACCTCAGAAATGAAATTTCTTTTCGACTTTATCTGCATCAGATTGAGATTTCAAAAAGAAAATGAATTTCAGCATTAATAGAATCAATGATAAGGAAATGAGTTGTTAACCCTTTCGTTACTATATTTCTGGCCAAAATACACACCCCTCATGAGTTTCAATTAAATTCTAAAATAATCATGAATTTAGACTAGTCTCATTAAACACCTGTAACTTTTTTTATTTATCAACATATTAGGTGCTTACTGAATTAGGTGCTAGCTTTATTCTTAGATATTAATGTGATATTTGGAACATAATTAAAGAAAGGGTTCTTAATCAATTCTATTGCATAATTTTTGTCTCT
>NC_068995.1:26254604-26264947 GCF_001194135.2 Octopus bimaculoides
TATCCGATTTATTATCGTTCACCACGTACTTTTGTAGCTCATTCATTCTTTTCTTCGATATCTCCATATCTTCTGTTGAAAAGCCTTCAAATTCGGAATCACTGCTTGATAGCATGAAACTCCTCTCCATCTTCAAAGTTGAAAAAAATTAACGCCGCAAAAAATGTGGAAAAAAATCTTCCAAAATTCACTGAGTTCAAATATCACGCCAAATAATGTGGGAGACAATAACTCAACTGTTTGCAAAGTGAAATCAGGTGTTTTAACGAATGTACTAACGAAATTTGGGTTCAAATATACATTTAAATAACAATGGGTACGCTCGGCCAGCTAAGTCCTATGAACCAAAAAATTTTTCGGCCAGCTACGGCCGGGTTAGTAACAAAAGGGTTAAACTACGAAAAAGGTAAAGAAACCAGGTGCAACATTAACTGACTTGAAAATATATACTTAAATCAAGACATTTAGAGAAGTTTCATTCAAATACAAAACATGATAATTGAAAACTCTTCTGACAAGGAATTAAAGCATTGATGACAGAAAAAATTACACACAATAAAATATATAAAATCATTTAAAAATAAAATTACAATGTTATATAAATATTCTAACTCCAAAGTACTGTTTTATATTTCAACCCACCCAAAAACCTACTCATTTCTTCAGGCACAAAGCTTCAGGGCTGTCACTATCAATGCTGGTAGATCTAAAGACACTCGAGAGAAGAGTGGATGTATGCTATCTACAAGAGGTTAAATAGAGGAGGCCTCAACCAGATTCCCTGCTTGTGAGATGCTGTGCAGGAGAGGATCCTTGCAAACATGGAAAAATGGATGTAAATATGGTAGTAATTCTAAATCAGATCATAACTTCATAGCAATTTTAAAATCACAATATTATATTGTAATTATCTTGTAATATCATTTATAAATATTATCATTCACAAGATTTTCAAACATATAAGAAAGTTTTATTTTAATAAGACAAAGATTAAGCTTAGTCCTAATGCTAAATTTATTTTTGCAATAAACAATGCAGACATTTTCCCTACCACATTTTTGTACAGAACCTTCTTGAATTTGGATTGGATGTGGGTATTTTTATTTTGTGTATTTATTTGTTTTAGCAGCTTTTTGAAAATTAAATTACTTACCAAAGGAGGGGATTTAGGCAATCGGCATACACCTTCCAGTTGTCCTTCAGCCAAAGTTTCTTTCATCAAATATGCAGGTGACAAGAGTAAACTATCATCACTAACTAATGACTTGCTCTAATAATAACACAAGATTTTTTAAAGATTATTGTTAAAAGCAAAAATGGAAACGTGATTACAGTGGAGAAAAAAGAACAAGACATTATCATGTACAATAAATTTCCATGAAACTCTTCTAGGCCTGACCACAGGCAAGCACTAACCATGCAGAAAAGAAAATGCAAAAGCTACATACATACATAAAAACCACAACAATCGACCAGCCATAAAAACTTTAGTATAAAGAAGTAGAAGAATATCCAACCCATGCTCTGATAGGGATATTTTTTTAACATGTGCCACACTCCATTACAATCATGAACTAAAAAAAAATAATTGGCATTAAGGAATAATTTCATAGGGGCACCTATGTGAGTCCAGCAAATACAATATTAAATGGTTCAAGACATTCTACTAAGAACTAGATAAACATTTTCCAGTCACATAAATCAGAATCTTTTCAACTAAAACAATTCAAAAGCCAGCTTTTGTTGCTTGGACAACACCACAGATCACAAACAAAAACAAACATTTATCTGCTATACCTATACAAAAGCCAACATGTAGATTTTCCCACAAAATGACCATAACACCAAATAATAGTATGCATAAGAACTATACAGGATGCACAGAAGATATGTAGCTAGCTACAACCAGCACACATGTTCCTTTGGAAACAGAAATGAAACTACATCTCCAGAGTGCATTTCAAAACTAGAGGACAATTCAGTTGAAAATATCTTTATAGCCTCAAGCATACTATATATTTACAGCACATGCATATATCAATTGAGTAAAAAGACTTGCTCTAATAATACTTTTTCTGAGAAACTTATCATCCCCTCCAAAAACCACAGCCACTAAACAGAAGGGGCAAAATTTTATCTTACTTATTTCAGTCATTGGAGTGTGGATACGCTAGGGCACTACCTTCAAGGGTTTTAGCTGAACAGACTATGCTAGTACTGACATTTTTTTAAAGTCTGGTACTTATCCTATTAGTCACTTTAGCCAAACCACTAAGTTACAGGGCATAAACGAACCAACACTGGTTGTCCAACAATTTGTAGAGGACAAACACAGAGGCATACACACACGATGGGCTTTTTCCAGTTTCTGTCTATCAAATCCACTCACAAGGCTATGGTTGGTCCAAGGCTTTAATAAAAGATACTTGCCCAAGGTGCCACACAATGGGACTGAACCCAAAATCACATGGTAGAAGAAACAAACTTCTTACCACAAAACCATGCTTGCACCTATACTACACTAAATGTACTGAATACACTCTTTTTTGTTTGCAATTCTAAATACACACAAACAGCTCAGGAGTGACTGTGTGGTAAGTAGCTTGCTTACCAGCCACATGGTTCCAGGTTCAGTCTCACTGCATGGCACCATGGGCAAGTGTCTTCTACTATAGCCTCGGGCTGACCAAAGCCCTGTGAGTGGATTTGGTAGACGGAAACTGAAAGAAGCCTGTTGTATGTATGTGTGTGTGTGTCTGTGTTTGTCCCCCCACCATCGCTTGACAACCGATGTTGGGGTGTTTATGTCCCCGTATTTTAGCGATTCAGCTAAAGAGACCAATAGAATAAGTACTAGGTTTATAAAGAATAAGTCCTGGGGTCGATTTGTTCGACTAAAGGCGGTGCTCCAGCATGGCCATAGTCAAATGACTGAAACAAATAAAAGAACATATACATACTTGCACATGTACACACACTTCCTTCCCCTCCTATGCTCCCACTCCTGCTGTTACTTTACCTTTCCAATTACATGCCTACCTAATGGACCTGAACACCACACTTTCCACATAAGAGACTCTTTCCATTGCACCTCCACTAACCTAAGATATGTGCTCTGCAATCTTTTCTATATCAGACAAGCTGGCTAAGGCATGTAATTTTACTTAATATAATACTGATTTTCTTTTATAGTTCTAGCAAATTCATTATATCTTCTTCCATTAATTAGATTACACATATCAACATCACAGAATGAATTACAATTCTATCTTGACAAGATTCATACAATGACTAGCTGTCATTAAGCTAAGAACTGATAAGGATACCTACCCTTGCTAATGACACAGACAATGGACAATAAAATGGAGACAATGGTCTAGAATTTATCATTTATAAATTCCTTCCACATATCCCAATGTATACAAAATTTAGCTGAAGCAATCTGGCTTTCAAAAAGTAGCATGGCAGCAACATGCTTTGTATCTATGGCAATTTAGTTGATGAGATAGATTAAATATGGAAACTGCTACAAGCAGCATTTATGCTGTGCTATACTATTTGAAACACATATAAGCTAAACCATTGACAATGCTACTGGATTCTTTGTTTTTTCTATGCAGACACATATACATATATGGGTACATGCCAATCCATGCCAGCATGGAAAATGGACATTAAATAATGATGATGATCATCATACACACACATATACATATATGTGTGTGTATGATGATCATTATTTAACCCTTTTGATACCAACCCACCTGGTTCTGTAGTACAAATGCCTTGTTTTCAAAAGTTCTGAATTAAAATCTTCCACCGAACCTTAGTCACAATTCATGTTCCTAACACTAGCTTAATGGTAACTTATTTTACCAAATTCTTTGTTACATTTAAAATTAATTGAAAGAAACACAAAACATCTCAACAGAAATATGGTAACAAAAGGGTTAGCGATCATTTTCCATACTGGCATAGGTTGAACAGTTTGGCAGGAACTGGCCAGATATAGAGCTGCTCAGGCTCCAATTGTCTGTTTTGGCATGGTTTCTATGGCTGGATGCCCTCCCTAATGCCAACCACTTTAGAGAGGATAACAGAGTAATTTTTACTTGGTCATAACAAAGTGCTTTATACGTGGCACCAGCATGGTTGCTTTTTATGTGGCACCAGCATGAATGCATTTTAGGTGACACTGGCATGAGTGCTTTTCTACATAGCATCAGCACAGGTGCTTTTTATGAGACACCGAAACAGGTACGTTTTACAAGGCACCAATACCTACAGGCCCATGCCTGCATATATGGATGGCCAGAAGTCTCAATCCCTTCTCATCTCAGTGTTGCCTAATGTTTGAAGATCAATTCTCACCACTTCATTCCACATTTTCCTGGGTCTACCTCTTCCATAGATTCCCTCCACAATTAGAGATCGGCACTTCTTTATGCAGTTGTCCTACCAGAACACACAACATCTGATGTGTCCTATACCCAATTTCTCTCATAAATCATTTACACTGTCTTACATGCATACTAACATCACCCATCAGTGATTTTGCTGGTCACTGAGGGAACTAGGTGCTTACTGAATTAGGTGCTAGCTTTATTCTTAGATATTTTTTCCTTCTCATTATCATTAAACGTCTGTTTTCTATGCTGGCATGGGCTGGATGGTGTGACAGGAGTTGGCCAGCAGAAGAGCAGTCCAGGCTGTATATCTGTTTTGGCGTGGTTTCTATGGCTGGATGCCCTTCCTAATGCCAACCACTTTAAAGAGTGTACTGGGTGCTTTTTACATAGCACCAGCACCCATGAGCCAGCAAGGTTAGGAATGCTCAGCTAGAGAGGGATGCAGGGGACAGCCTGTATGCAAGGACAACCATGCCTTTACTTAGCTTCATGTGTCTTTTCAAGCAAAGCAAACTGCCAGGAGTCTTGACCTCGTCATCTCCTCTGCGAGTCCCAACATCAATAAATCCTTTCTTACTACTTAGTCCCGCATATTCCTGGGTCTACCCATTCCACATGTTCCTTCTATAAGAGATGGAAACTTCTTGATGCAACTATTCTCATATGCATTACATGGCCATACCAGCAGTCTTCTCTCTTACACGCAACATCTGATGCCTCGTATACCCAGTTTTTCTCTCAAATCACTTACATTCTGTCGTATATGCATACAGACATTATCCACCCAGGAGAGCATACTGGCTTCATTTCTTTCAAGCCTTTGCATATCTTCAGTAGTTACAGCCCATGTCTCACCACCATATAACACAGCTGTTCATACAGTGGCATCATAGAGCCTGCCTTTAATTCTTCATTACTAACAGAGGTAGTAGCTTTCTGAATTTCACGCAGCCTATTCTTATACTAGCAGCTACACTTTCGGAACAACCTCCCCCACTACTAACTTGGACACCTAAGTAACAGAAACTGTCTACTACCTCTAAGAATCCCCACTGACATTTGAAGGAGTCTATTTTTTTGAACATACCTGGTGTTTAATGTACCTGCATATTTGCCACATGTAAAGACTGCTTTCTCTGTTAGTCTTCCAGTAATACTGTTGCACCTCTTACGTATCCATAGCTTACACTGAGTACACCTTATAGAATTTCGCCAACACCTTTTCTACATATCAAGCAGGGTCATCTTCCTGGAGAGATCTGTAATTTGTCTATTTTCCTACTTACTAGAACTTTGGTCTTTGCTAAATTAACTCTAAGGCCCTTTGAGTCTAGTCTGTGCATCCACACCTGAAATTTCTTCTCTAATTCTGGTTGTAATTCAGCAATAAGAACAAGGTCATTAGCATAGAGGAGCTTCCAAAGGTAGCCAGTCTTAAATTCCTCAGTTATAACCTGGAGGACCATGATAAATAAGAGGGGGCTAAAAACCAAACCCTGGTGAACTTCTAGTTGTTAACTAAAATCCTTGCTATATTCATTGGCGACTATCACCATATTAACAATATCCCTGTACATTGCCAAGATCAAGGAGGTATTTGAAGATCTTCCAAGGAGTACAGTGAGTAAAGCATACATCAGATTCTGGAGCCACCTTGAGGTTGTAGTGGAAGCAGAGAGCAGCTATTCTGAGTAAACCATTATCTCCCAGCCATAATCTAGTTGATACTTATTGGTTTTTTAATAAATATTTATATTTTTGGATGGGATATTGTTTTCTTTTCCTTTTATACAAACATATATGGAGGCTATGGTTTTGGTTCCCGCAACAAGGAGGGAACCAGGCTTCTGGAGTTCTGTGATGCAAATGATCTTAAGGTTTATAACACTAACTTCAGGAAACCTGCCTGTCACCTATTCACCTACCGATCTGTTAGACACGCTAGTCAAATTGATTACATCCTTGCCAGGAAACAGGAAAGATGGCTACTTATAAAGGCCAAAACCTTCCCAGGTGAAGAATGCACCCCACAACATAGATTAGTAGTTAGCGACTTCAAGATCCGGGTTAAATGGATGCCCAGAAGACAACCAGTATTTACGAGAAGGGTCTGGAAGCTTAAGGATCCTCTAAATGTACAGAAATTTAGAGGTGTATTACTCGAAGCTTTTCACAAAACAGAGGGGGATATAGCATCACATGATGTGGAAGACAACTGGAGATTTCTACAGGCCAACTGCTGAGGGCCAATGACCAGTTCTGTGGATGGTGCAAAGTCCCCTCTCAACCCAAGGTAACATGATGGTGGAACAATGTAGTTGACAGGGCCATTAGGAAGGGAAGCTAGGAGACAGGTTTATTTAGCCAGAGGGGAAGCAGATAACAAAAAATTTGCCAATGTTCTGCACCATGAGGACCAAAGACTTGAAGTATTTCATGTTACAAGACAGTGTATGAGAGAGAATCGTTATGTCGTAGGAGAGAAATGTGTCCACATGGATGACGACTCACTTGCATTCAACGAGGCTGCAAGGAGAGAGACTTGGAGACGCCACTATGATAGGTTGCTAAATGAAGAGAATGAATGGGAGAAAGAGAGTTTGCCGAATGTCGACCCAACAGAAGGACCAGCTATCTGAATTGACAGTACCTTGGTAGATAAAGCAATTAAGAGTATGAAGACAGGGAAAGCCCCTGGCCCATCAGGAATCACCACAGAGATGCTTAAAATATCTGGCGGTGTCGGCTATAGTCTAGTCACCCGTACAGTCAACCAGGTGATACATGAAGGAGTCATACCCAATGACTGGTGTAGCAGCACCATAGTCAACTTCTACAAAGGTAAAGGTGACGCATTAGATACAAATAATTACAGAGGTATCAAGTAATGAAAGTAATGAGAGGATCATAGCCCAACTAATTAGGGAGAGAGTCAGTCTAGATGAGATGCAGTTTGGGTTCATGCCAGGGAAAAGCACCACTGATGCTATATTTCTGGTAAGGCAGCTGCAGGAAAAATATCTAACCAAAGATAAACCTCTGTACCTGTCATTCAATGACATGGAGAAAGCCTCTGACAGGGTCCTCCAATCCCTTATCTGGTGGTCAATGAGGAAACTCAGGAAAGATGAACGGTTAGTGAGAGCTGTACAAGCCATGTACAGGGATGCTGTCAGTAAGGTGAGGATTGGCAATGAGTACAGTGAAGAAATCTGAGTAGGGGTAAGGCGCCACCAAGGATCAGTCCTCAGACCCCTCTTATTCATCATAGTTCTCCAGGCAATAACACAGGAATTCAAGACAAGATGCCCCTGGGAGCTCCTTTATGCTGATGACCTTGCTCTAACTGCTGAGTCACTATCAGAACTAGAAGAGAAGTTTCAGGTGTGGAAGCAAGGATTAGAATCAAAGGGCCTTAGAGTCAACCTAGCAGAAACCAAAGTCTTAATAAGTAGGAAGGCAGACAAACCACAAATCCCTTCAGGTAGATGGTCCTGCTCAATCTGTAGAAAAGGCGTAGGTAGAAACTCCATAAGATGTACCCAGTTTAAGCTATGGACATATAAGATGTGTAGCAATATCAAAGGACGGCTAACTGGGAAGATAGTTTTTGTGTGTGGCAAATGCTCAGAAACAATAAACACTGAAAACGTGCAGAGAACAGCTTCTGTCACATTCCAGGGGGGGGAAAACTACAAGTAGTTGATAGCTGCCATTACCTAGGTGACCAAGTCAGTAGTAGGGGTGAATACTCTGAAAGTGTAGCTGGTAGAGTAAGGATAGCTTAGGCAAAGTACAGAGAGATTCTACCTCTGCTGGTAACAAAGTGCCTTTCGTTCAGAGTAAAAGGTAGACTGTATGACGCATGTGTGTGAACAGCTATGCTACATGGCAGTGAAACATGGGCTGTGACTGCTGAGGACATGCGTAAACTTGCAAAGAATGAAGCCATTGCGCTATTTGTTGTTTGAAGGGCTAGAGAAAATACTTCTTTATTTGGAAACAGAAGAGGATTGACAATAGGAGGAGTATCAACAAATTTTGCCTAAACAAAGAATGGAAAAATAGATCTTAAAATGATGATTAATGAGTACTATTTCATTAAAAAAAAAAACACTTGTAAAATATTATACCTGTATTTATATTATATCTTTTTATATTATATCTTATATCTACCTAGCCATCTATCTATCAAAAGATATATCAATAGATATACTGAAAAACTTGCGAGCAGTTACCTAGCCATGACTACTAGGGTAGGAACCTTATAGCAATTTGCTTCACTCCTATTCCATAGTTAAGTGAAAAGTATTTTTAAAAAAATAGCGCAGTGAATACAAAGGCCTAGTGATACACAAATGTCAAAATTGGAGTGAAAAGGTAATAGTCCACTCATGCTAGCATAGAAAATGGATACAAAAATCAGGTGAAATCATTTCAATACAATGTTTTATAAATGTATCTTGTTTATAAAACAATGTTTTATTTGCATTGATGTTGAATAGTAGTACTTACTGGAGTTTCAGGTGACATTAATGAAAAGGTATCATCAAAACCAGCAGAACTATGCCATTTTGCATTTAATGACTGACGTGCTCTTTTACTTCCTTCAGAGACCTAGAAGAAAAACGGAAAAAGTAATAATTTAGATTTTAAAACTACTATCATGGCTACAAAGCTGGCATACTTTCCAACCATTTTTTAAAATTTAATATTTTTTTTTTGTGTGCATAGAATCAGTACTAAAATCAAACTATACTCTATTTCATATACCAGTTCAACAACAAAGTTGAAATAACTGATAGCTGTCTAACACCGGGAAACACAGGATCTTCTTTAGAAGCTTCTATACTGCTCTAGATCAGTGATTTTTAACCTTTCTTTACTCATGACCTCTTTTGAATGGGGCTTAAAGCTGTGACTTTCCCTTAGACACTATCAGTTAATATTTTACCATTTGCAATTTTTATTAGTTGTGATACATCACATAAAAAGAAAATGTTTGAAGTAGTTTAAAAAACAAATATTTCAAATAAAGTTGTGTATTAGCAAACACGAATTCCAGAAAGACAACCAAACACTAACTTTAATAATGTATACTTTAGAAAAAACAATTTCTTATAAACACAAAGTATAAGGTAGTAAACAATATGCTCAGCAGGTTAATTGTGAGCTTTGTGATGCAAAAAAAGATCACTTTTCCTTATACTATGAAGGTAATGGTAGCTTGATCTGCCAGAATTAGCAGCCAAACTCACCTGAAACCATATCCTCAGGTTTTGGGGAAGGAAAGAACATGTTGGGTAATGTAGCCCTATGAAAACCCTAAAACTGAGATCATTATGGCCACAATGCAATTTGATAGTACATCTTTCTCAATTCAGAGTTGATCAGCAGTAACATATTAAGGTGGTAGCTAAAGCCAAATTGAAAAACAAGAAGAATCAGTAATAATAAGGAACTACTGTAATGTTCAATATCTAAGCTATTGAATTTACCCCAAACAATGAAATATGGCAATTATGAAACAAGGAACATACATTCTTTAGATAAAAAACACATGCACCAGATGCCAGAGCCATCTTGAGGCCATGGGAAAAACTGAGGGTGGCTACTTTGATTTGAATAAACTGTTATCTCGCAACTATAATCTAATTGATATTTTTAATTCTTTTAAAATGCTTTTATTTTTGGATGGGATATTGTATCTTCTTTCCCTTTTATGCAATGATCACTCTGTAGAAAGCAATTTGTAGATTTCCACCAATGCAGGTCAAGTGCTTTCTGTTAGGTCAACAGAACTACCAAAATAAAAAAAAATAGTGTAAATAATTATCTCATAATATAATAATGAGCATAGTGGTTTTATATATTTGTGTGTGTATGTACATATATATATATATATATATATATATATATATATATATATATATA
>NC_068995.1:26265261-26266050 GCF_001194135.2 Octopus bimaculoides
ATATGAATGAGAAAGGAAGGGGTGATAGATGAACAAGGAAGGAAAGAAGGAGTTAAAAAAAAAATCAGCATTTCAACTGTGTGTGAGTACATATGTGTGATGTTAAAAGGGAGGTGTGTGTGTGTGCAATGGAAGTGGTATGGTGAACATTCAATGCTGAAAAGAAAAATCAAACATCGTTTCAGTTCTGTGTGAGTATATTTGTGTGCGTGTACTAGGGAAGTATGTGAAAGTTTGTATGTGTGAACCAGTGTCTTTTCAGTAACAAACGATGATCAATGTCACATCTCAAAAGACAACCACTAGATAACATTGAGAAGTGTATTAATTTGAATTACCATCCATATTTTATCTATGTGTTACAAATAATTATTACAATTACACACATCGATACAAACATAAAACACATCAGAGAAAATAATTATTGCCTGAGGGTATCAAGAATATAAAATAACTGCAGTTGAAAAGTATATAATAAACTAGCAGTATAGCCCAGCGCTGCTCGGGATTAAGCTAGGATTATTAAGTGATCAAGTACTTTATTTCAAACCAAAATAAGTAACATCGACATCAGATTTGAGCGAAATTCATTGAAATTGGTTTGGCTGAAAATGGTTTGCTGGCAATTTGATTGAGAAATCCCATAAGGAATCAGTTTATTGGTTATTTCCACTCATTGACTGTTTTTTTTTTTTTTTTTTAAGGTTGCATTAGATCTACATAGGAGAAGGTTGATCTGAAGGTTTGCATTGGGGATCTGGATTGGAGTAACTTAGGAAAACTTAGCAA
>NC_068995.1:26266861-26275567 GCF_001194135.2 Octopus bimaculoides
TTTTCTTTTCTTTTTTTTTTCTTAGACACTAGCAAACACTCTGTATCTCCCCCCTGTCAGAAACACAGTATTTTTTTCTCTCTCTCTCTCTCTCTTCTTCACGCGCGTACGCAGTTTGACTTCACCATGTCAACAAACTTCAAAATTGCTAAAAGTTATGGTTGAAAATCGATTTTTATAGCTATACGCGGGTACCTCTGAGAGAAAAAGTTGACGAAAATGCAGATAGGGTCATGACAAATCTCCTCCTAAAAATTGGAGCGACATGCGTGCTAATTTGTGGATGTGCATAAAGTACAATCACATACACACACATCTCACCTTTTATAGATATACGGATGCACATTTAACAGTTCATACATGAGCCTAATTTATTTATATTAAGAAATCTATACAAATTTTAAATAGGAATTTTTTACATCAACTATATGTCATGGACTGCTTTTTGAGGCTTGTATGAGTTTAGGTTGGTTTCAGTAATGGAGAGTATAATTGAAAGGAAATGTCGTTTCGAAAAAGTTGGTATTTACTTGCCAGCTCCCATATTTAGTCAAGGCCAGCTTTATGTGGCCTTAAGTCATACAAGAAGGAAGGAAAAACCTTTAAAATTTGTTTGAAGGAAACAAGCAGGCAAGGGATGTTACTTGCAGATACATTTTTCACAAAAAAATTTTGTAATAAAAGAATTATTAAACTAAAAACTTGGTTTTGTACCTTATTTATATATAAAATACTACAATTAGCCATCATTTTTAATGGCACAGGGTCAGCTAGTTTATAATATAAACATGAAATATTTCGATTAATCTTTGTGTAGTTACTTTTTTCAAACATTGATTCATTTGTATTTAGTGCTTCATTTTTACTATTTTCTTTATTCCCTAATTCAACACATTTGTCACAAATAGTTAATTTAAGTGTTATCTCTGAAAAGATTGCTTCATCATCCATCACTTTTAAAATACATAATTATCTGGTTCATGGCATTAAAACAAAGTCTTTAGATTTTCAATTCAATTATATGCATGCTGAATACAAATACAATGACTCATGCTAGAGCAACTGTACTCAATGATACAATGTAGGAAAGATGTTTATAACAAATCAAAATGCTTTTTTTCTGCCCAAAGGTCAATAAAAGAAAATAATTCCAATGACTAGTATATTAGCTCACAAAATAAGTGTTATATAAGCTATATTGTCCTTGACATAAGAAATGGACATCATTAGACTTTAAATGTTTTAAGATGGTAGAAATATACCTCAATTTTACTTTTGCGCTTCTGAAAAATAGGTGTTACTTTTTCATCAATGTGATTAACTGGAGATATTCCTGTGTCTTCTTTAATTATTTCTGTTAATTCATCCAAATGCTCGACATTCTAATTAAAAGAAAATAATTATTGAAAAAAATATAGTTACTGAGGACCTCTATAAACTATTTACAGTTTGCCGACATTTAATAACATTACCAATTTATAACCAGTTTCACAAGGTTTATCATACGTATGGCCATCATCTCTTAGTGTAAAAAATGACAATTTCCTGAAAAGCCCTTAATATAAAATAAACCCTTTCTCAAACACTGAGAGCATAATTCTAACAGAAAATACTTCCTTTTTGTATCAAGTGTTTCTTTTTTAGGTATGTCAACCTTCTGCTGCTATATTTCTAACTAAAACTATTAATGCATTTTAAATACTTAGCTTCATTTTATTAATATATTAACCCTCAGTTAAATGACAGAATCATTAGCACAATGGACAAAATGCATAGAGGCATTTCTTCCAATTTAATATTCTGAGTTCAAATTCCACCATGGTTAACTTTGCTTTTCATCCTTCTGGGAGTCAATAAAATAAGTACCATTTGTAAACTGGGGTCAATGTAAGACTCTCGCCCCATTCACTCCCAAACTGCTGGCCTTTTGTGCCAAAACTTGAAATCAATATTAACCCTCTCAGACCCAGGTTCCTTCACCTGGGCTCCTGAGCAAAAAAAAAAATAGCTGTATGCAGAGCTCAAGAGTAATGATGGCAGAGTCACAGAATCACAAAAATAAAGAGAGAGAATAACAGGCCTATCATATTATTTGTTCACCTGAATCGCTACTTTCCTCATCACCTCTACCAGTCTGATTGTCCAAATCATTCTCATTGTCTCTGTAAGGGTAAACTCTTTGCCCAAAGAATAAATATCATCAATAATTTCACCACATGCTTGTTTCATCACTAAGACATGTGTTTTTTTTTTCTAATTATATTCAAAAGCTATGAGTGATGCCATTAACAATGAGAAACACACTTGACTAAAAGCTGCAACATGATTATTGTATAATTTTATTATTTTATTTTATTTTTCTACATGTGTTGATCATTACTCCTTTAGCAGGAATCCAGTAGAGGATTAAGTTTAGGCTATTCCTGCTATACCAGGAACATGGCAGGATAGGATTAAAGCAGTACTTGGAACACAATTTAACAAAAGGTACTTTCACAAACACAAAGTATAGGTTTTGTCTCAAAACTGCTCCAAAGTACAGGCAAAAACAGTAAAATATGAAGTTGTATAAATGTTGGTTAAATATCACCACATAAAAATGAGTTACTCAGAAGATATAAATTACAGAGTTACAGTATAGGACTTTACTCTTTTAGTAAAATTTCTCTTAAGACTTTCTCACTGTTAGACCTCTGAGATATAGTGAAAACAAATTAAACCCAGTTTCAAAAGCTTTTCATATCCTTAAAAACATGGAAAAATCCCATTTGATATTCTCTTGTACTACAATATAATTAGTTCAACAACAGCATATATTTTGGTCAATGCCTGGTTAGGTTTTCTCCAAGCTAGGGATACACATGTATCATGTTTCAGAAACACTGCTCTAAAAACTATTTCATCATTCAACATTCCACCAGCAAAATATACTGATAAAAATTGAAGTTTTGAAAACTTTCATCTTTTGAAAAATACATGGAATATTCCATTCAATATTCCCTGCTGCTGCAATAACAACAGCAGCAGCAGTAGTGGTGACAAGAACAACAGTAACAAAAAGTTTTTCTCTACATTTATCTCAGAAGTGACTTCATGATTGGTCATAGTGGGCTCTCCCTTTGGCACATCACCTTTTCTGTACTCCCCAATCAGTTTATCACACTGCCAAATGGTCCAATATATTCATTACCCTCATATACCTCTTTTAGTACTATTATTGGTAATAATATAGCAAATCACTCACTCTCGATTGGTGCTTCTTTATTACTGACAGCAAAAGGATGATAGATTAAATGACCTCAGAGAATAATTTATCAAAATACTTGAAGAGAATAACAAAATGCTGCATTTGAATAACCATTGAATTCAGAGTTGCATTTACTAAATCTGAAGCTAAATAAAAGGATTTGAAAAATACCACAGAGGTTCTGATTTAAGACAATATTTTGATTAAATCCAGCAAATTTTGAGAAATTTGCTAGCATAGGCATTTAAGGTGTTTCGTTAGCAAATGAGTTAATGAATATAAATAATTAGTTAATGAGACAGTATAAATAATTATCAAAGTAAAAATAAAAATACTAAAATTGTAAAGTAGGGATAAAAATTATGAAGAGCAAAGCTTACAGATTTAATTGGTCCATTACGCTTCTCCACTTCTGCCAAGGCATTTTTGAATGGTGTTGGTGTACGTGGTTTAGTATCTAAAACATCTCTACAGATTACTGGAGTCTTCTGAAGAGATTTACACTCACTGTAGATAAGAATTAAAAAAAGGAAACTTTGAATCTAGTTCATAAATTGTTCATTTACCAAGAGTTCCACAACTGTACTGAACCTCCCATTAACACAATGTATGAAATTATGCAGAACAATAAATTCCCCAAATAATAGCATCATAAGGTATTTGAGATGTTGTTATTGTAAAGTTTTCCATTGTCTAGGAAGTTTTTTTTTCTACTCCTCTTTAATGCATTTATTATGTAAATAAACAGAGACAGTGAATAAGAAAAAAAGAAAATCATATATGAAAATCACTTTATTACCTGCTAAATCCATGATAAAATATTTAGGAGGAAAAATAAAATAAATCTTAATTTTACACCACATGACAGATAAAGAATACCTGTTTATAATGTGGTAATCACATAGTAAGAAAAATATGCATAACAAACAGTTAAAAGATTTTCAAGCAGTAGAAAATCATTTTTACATTAAAAATATTAAAGTCAGCATTAAAGCCTGTAAGCATACAGACCAATTGTTGTTTGTTTATATGTGAAAATAGAAAGAATGTAAATAAACAAAAAAAAGTGTGTTTATAGGCTTTAACCCTTTAGCATTCAGATTACTCTGTCAAGTGTAATGCTTATTTATTCATACTGTTTAGAATTAATCATGAATTATTCTGTAGCTTCGAAATTTTAATTATATGCTTGTAGATTTTTAGAATGATATTGTAGAGCAGGTGAGTGAAGCTGGATCTGGCCAGTCTAAATATGAAACAGGTAGAATATTAGGGCTGGAGATGGCTGGTTTAAATGCTAAAGAGTTAAGTCTTCCATTTCAGATCTTCTAAGTTTTTACATAAGAAATTCAGAAGCTTATTTTAAATTATCACACACAAGTGTTTGATTGATAGATGCACTTTCTTCAATGGATTTTTTTTAGAAAATTTCCTTAAAGCTGCTTTGTTTCATAAAGTTCTATTTTGTAATGATCATTGCATTTTAAGCATATTTGGTTACATAACTTGTTGCATTTAGAAACTTGGATTCTGTTCAAAATAATAAAGAACCGATTCTGTACACAACTGAATTGAGTATTAGACTAAGACACCATTCAGTTGTTTCATTTCCATCATCATCTTCATTGTAACAAATTGCTGCATCTCAGTTTTTAGAATTAACCACAATGCTAATAAAACTAAAAAGTTGTGTTAAAAGATTGACAAGTTAAACAAAAGTTCATGCAATAGCAAATGTAAAGAATGCATTCTTCATTGCAAATTGGTGTTGCAAGTCATCCAAAAAGCCTTTTCTATAGATATTTTCATAAGATTATTTCTATAGTGGCATTTGAAATCCTGGATAATTTCCTAGTCCATTAGTTGTCAGAAAGGAGTGGCCTTGAGTGGTAAATAGCACAAAACTAAGTTTTATTGGCCACATGCATATTCAAACTATCAATTACTGTAAAAATTCATGTAATTTATATGCTTTTTTTTTTTTTTTTTCAAAAACAAAAATGAACTTACATAGGTAGATCATTTCCAGAATTCTTTTAGAATTTTTTTTTTGTTGAAAAATGACATACAAATGTAAACATTCATACTGGAAGTTGACTCATTTAATGTCAGAATAAGCTTTTACAGAAAAAATATAATGAAGATGACTTTGATTTATGCTGGATGGTATAATGCTTACCTTTTCTATATAAATTTACTAAAACCATTAAATGGTTAACTACTTTTTGAAGTTTGATGTTCATGCTGGTAAACATGGTCTGGGCCATATTTTACATTGCTTGGAGTTTCTACCTATCGCAATGGAGCCCAACAATTTCCTTACATAGATCAGTTTTTCTCTGTTTAAAAAGTCTAGTTTGCGTTTGCCTCCAAGAAACTACTGCTCACTTCCTCTGCATTAGGATAATGAAATTCATCATCGCCAACATCACCAACGACAACATCATAATTCATCCTTGCATGTGTAAACTCACTAAGTGAATATGACTTAGGGTTCTCTACACTCTCTGAGTGGTTGGCGTTAGGAAGGGCATCCAGCTGTAGAAACTCTGCCAAATTAGACTGGAGCCTGGTGTTGCCATCCGGTTTCACCAGTCCTCAGTCAAATCGTCCAACCCATGCTAGCATGGAAAGCGGACGTTAAACGATGATGATGATGATGATGATGTTCCTACAGAAACCTTCATTTATCTTATACGATGTTCAATGTCGTTTCACATTCATAATGAATTATGCAGCAATCTTATGTTCTCTTCATAGAACACTTGTAATGTATGTATTACCAGTTCTTTTGTTATAGTAGAATTTTGCTATTCTTGTTTATGTGCATATTCTAACAAGAGATGTGCATATTCTAACAAGTCCCTTCTTAAATTTCGCACCTCTCTTGTTCAATAAACACTAAGTTAAACTTGCAAAGCTGTTTATTTTCTCCTTTAGATCTTTAATGTTTATTTTACAGGTTACCAAACTATCAGTTTGGTCTCCCGGCTAAAGCGTTAATGACAAATTTTAAAGTTTGCATGACATTTTGCATGACATTTTCGATACTCCTTATCAACGGTTCCGACAAGAATAAGCAGAAAATCAGAACTTGAGACCGGAAAACACTTTCAAATTCTGTTTACATAATCAGTTTGATCAGTCACCTTCTTGTGTCGGTTGAGTAAAGTGTCATCCAAACTGATGTTTATTGGTAATTAAACTTATTTTGCAATACTTGTGCATATTTATCAACTGTGTTTTCGCTGATAAGAATTATCAACAACTTTTCCTGTGATCGTGATTTGAGAAGACATACAGAAGTATACTAAAGATCGAACATAATCTCTTGTCGGCAAGAAATGTAAAAATAAAGTTTATTATAAACAACACAAACACTTCGTAATTTAATAGCTTTCAATGTGATACCTGTTAAACAGTATTTATTTTTATTTAATGAAAATTTAATAAAATCTAACCATAAGCAAGTGAAATTATGCTAAATACAACTAAATTGGAAACCTTTTCCCCTTGGCCATATCGGCAATTCTGAAAACTTTTGGGAGTGAATTTTACATAAGTAGAAGCATTTTTTTTAACAATTTTTATCCTGAAAAATCACCTGCGTAAATTACATGGGTTTTTACGGTATTCTTTAGTATGCTTAAACCACATGCCCTTGCTTCATTGCAATTTATCAAACTTTATATTAGTAAGCATTTCTATTAATGGCTAATTTCACAAAGGCAGTATGTATTTGATCAGATGTAGGATTATATTCATTGTGAGCCAGTTGATTTTTATTTTTTACTAGCAATGTCCAACTTTGTTATTTCACAATGCATCTTAAATATGGTCAAGGAACCATCTGAGAAAACAATGAAGCTTTCAAATACATTTTTTCTTCAAGTCTTAGCTTTGGTTAAAATCAAAAGCTGAGACATAGAAACATAGATATACCCACTGATCACACGAAAAACCCACTTATGTCATGTTTTATCACCAGTTTTATCATGCAAACTTCTATTTTATTATTAGGTTCAGAATAATCAACAGAATATAAATTTTTTGTTTTGGTTTATGTCACATGAAGTCAATAATATAAACTTTTATATCATCATTTAACATCCATTGTCCATGCTGCCATGGGTTGGACAGTTTGACCAAGGCTGGTAAGCTGGAAGGCTGCACCAGACTCCAGTCTGATTTGGCATTGTTTACTATGGCTGGATGCTCTTCCTAACGTCAACCACTCTGAGAGGGTAATGGGTGCTTTTATGCACCACTAGCATGGGTACCATTTGTGTGACATCAGTATCTGCCGTGACTGTGATTTTCATCAGCTCGATGGGTCTTCTTCTCAAGCACAAAAATGCCAGAGGCCTCAGTCATTGCCTCTGTGATGCCCAACACTCAAAAGGAACTCAGCTACTTTGCCTCCCTGAGGCACCCAACGCTTGAAAGGAACTCAGTCACTTTGCCTCCGTAGGGCCCAATGTTGGAAAGGTGCTTTTTATGTGCTACCAGCATGGGTGCCAGTTACATGACACCAGCATCAACCATGACTACAAATTCACTTGGCTTGACGAGTCTTATCTCATTCTATTTTCTTAATGATGTGTAGTTTACCATCACTATTTTTTACTGTTTTCATTTCTTTCTTTTTCCCAGTAACTTTCAACTTAGCAATGAAATATTTCCCAAGCTATTAAAATGGATTCAGTTCTATATTTAAGAGATGAGCAATTATGTACATTATTTACAATTAGCGGATATTTGTCCTCATCTTGTTTGTTGTTAACACAACGTTTTGGCTGATATACCTCTTGGGGAAATTTTGAACCTGGGTTCTCATTCCTCCCAAGACACCTGATGAAGGCTGGAGGGTATACTAGCTGAAACGTTGTGTTAACAACAAACAAGATGAGGACAAATATCTGTCAACTGTAAATAATGTAAATAATGTAAATAATGTATTAAAACGGATGTAAACAAGCCGATGCACTGCCAGCAGTTTTCTAAACTGTTTCACAATTTTAAAAAGTGCTGCTAATCTAAGTTTTAGATTATTCTAGAAGTTTACGGTATGTTAAAAGTATAAAATCCATTGACATAGGTAGAGAGTAGTATAACTTTGGCTTTTGGTGTAAAATCTCCTACAAAAAAAAGAATTTAAGGCGCAGGAGTGGCTGTGTGGTAAGTAGCTTGCTTACCAACCACATGGTTCCGGGTTCAGTCCCACTGCATGGCACCTTGGGCAAGTGTCTTCTACTATAGCCTCGGGCCGACCAAAGCCTTGTGAGTGGATTTGGTAGACAGAAACTGAAAGAAGCCCGTCGTATATATGTATATGTATATATATATATCATAAATATACAGGGATTAGCATTGAGTTGCTTCTTCAACATACTGAAAATTTAGAAATAGCAGTCAAAGAACTACTGATTCTAAACTACAAATTTTTCTCTAAACGGATG
>NC_068995.1:26278821-26279676 GCF_001194135.2 Octopus bimaculoides
AGAGAGAGAGAGAGAGAGAGAGAGAGAGAGAGAGAGATTCAGATGAATATGATACTTAAGTTGAAGCACCAGAATTTAGTACAGTATTATCCATACAATTTCAAAGTAAGGTGATTAAAATCAAAATAAGCAACAAGGATATCCAGAGGTAATGCAGTATGATCGTTTCATGCAACTACATTTAATTGAACAATGCAATCATTATATCAATTTAAAATGCAGAGCAATCCTCAGATGGACACATTAGTATAATTATACCTAAAATCTTCAAGAAGTTAAGGAGATAGACAAAGAACATGTTGCCTCTACTACAGCTTATAAGTTACTAAATCATCAAGAAGACTCTGCTTGTTACTGATTTTATTTGTTTTTATGGGGTCAGTTTTAATTTATAGACTAGTTTATCAAATCCTTGTATATCTAAGGCTGAGAGGATAAACGGCAGTATCTGTTAGGGTTGAGGGAGCAGACAGAAATCATAGTTGGTATAGTCATGAAAATCAAGATTTATTAGAAACAATATCATGAGGTTTGGTAAAGGAAAACTTAAAACAAGATGTTAGCTGACAATTAAGGGGGTCACCCACTAGCAGACCATTGATAATGAAACAAGGGAAGTCTTATCATGTAGTATTATAGTTAAATGTTTTAAACAATATTGCTATATTGTATACAGTTAAAGTTTATGGCTATTCTGAAGGTTATTAAGAAGAATATATTAACAAAAGGATAGAAATTTATGAATACTTTTGAGTATACGAGGGGTGTCTTAAAAGTTTTGAGCCTAACCTAGAATCGGGGCTGCTATATAGTCGAAACAATTTTTTCTGTTAAGTACAGTCTTTTCGGAGTATT
>NC_068995.1:26282445-26293018 GCF_001194135.2 Octopus bimaculoides
TTTACACGTACAGGCTAAAATTTGTATATTGGAAAGAATGAAAATCAATGTAGGAAAATAAATGTGTGAGGCCAATCTCAGTCTATTAAAATTTGGTGCTAAGTATACCTATGATTGTATTAATAAAAAGAAAAAATATTCAATAAACTCACTTTTATTGAATAAACTCACTTTTAAAACTGTAAATAAATACTTAAGATAGCTTTTATAGTTTTTCACTAAAATAGTTATTTTGGTTTAACATAATATAAAACAGTAAATATGTTATATATTTCTCAAATAACCTACTATTTAAAATTGTAAATAAATGTCTTTTTAAAGCTGTTTTTACTAATTTTCCTAAAATATTTAAAAATATATTTCAAGCGTTCAGTATTCTGATTTTTCAGTAATTTGAAATTAAACCCTTTTGTATTTGAGTTTATGATCAGTACCAAAAAAGAGGCAACAAATATTAGAATCAATAAAGTCATTTACATTGTTGTTTTAGTTATAATCATTTATACTCATTGCTTCAACTGATTTAATTTCCATTTATGTTCTGGTACCATGCTTTCACAAATGCTCTGGCTTAGTATGAAGTCATAAAGTGCATATTTCTAAGATCAAGATTATTTCAGTCATCAATTTAATTTATTATGGTAATGTCAGTGTGCATATACAACATAGTGTCTTAAGAGAAAAATTGGTATGGTCATGTGATGTGTATAGATGAGGACAGCTCCATAAAGAAGTGCCAATCTCTAACTGTAGGGGAAACTTGTGGAAGAAGTTGACCCAAGAAGACGTAGGATGAGTTGGTGAAATACGATCTTTGGATGTTGAGTCTGAAAGGGACAATGACAAGTCGAGACTTTTGGCAATTTGCTGTGCTTGAGAAGACATGTCAAACTAAGTGAAATTTTAGTTGTGGCCAGTGCCAGTGACACATGACAGGGACCCATGCTGGTGACATGCGAAAGCACCCATGACAATGACACGTGAAAGGTGCCTGTACCAATGACACATGAAAGGTGCCTGTACCAATGACACATGAAAGTTCACTCTATGGTGTTAGGAAGGGCATCCAACCACAGAAGCCAAGTCAAACAGACTGCAGCTTGGTGCTGCTCTCTGGCTTATCGGCTTCAGTCACACCTTCTTACCCATGCTAGCACAGAAAACAGATACTAAATGGTGGTGGTGGTGGTGGTGGTGATAAGACATCTGTGCATAATATAGTTACTTCTGAACACTGATCTGAATATATGATAAAATCTTTTGTTACTTCTAAGTTGCATGACAATACGGTTTAGCAAATATTTACAACTACTGGAGAATGCTTCATTATTATTTAATCAGAAATCATTATTCAAGCAATTCCATGAAGTGGTATATGATAATGCCCAAATATTTCGCAAAAATAATAATTCCATCAAGCCTAGCCAAGAAACATGAAAAGAAACATATCTTTCTAAATTTAAATATTTGCATTTACTGATACAATGCAAGTTAGTCTGAAAATATTTACTTACATTTCATTCAACTTCAAATAGGGTGTACTTAAAGTATCTGGTTTGCTAATCCGTGATTTAGGGGTCAATGAATTAACAGGAGTTGAAATCACTTTCCGGTTGAAGAAAGCATCTGGACTATTCAGAAACTGATAAAAAATATGGAATGTATATTATTAAAGAACTTGAAATACATAAAACAATTGGAAAATGAAAAGAAAAGCAAGCAGGTAAATGTACAACCACTCCTGCACCCTAAACCTCTAGAAACCAGCTAACTGGTTGAAGATCCACCAATTCTATGTTGATTAAGTATGGCAACAAATGTTTCCTAAATAAGATGCTAAAACAGATGACTAGTACTATCCTATAACATCTCTAATACCTCATAACCAAACCTCACAATCCCAAATAATTCAGCTATAACTACCAGATGATGAACACCTCCCAGAAAACCCAAAGGAAGTCACCATCCAGTATTTCAATGCATGTATGATGACTATCAGCAAAGAAAAGGATGCCTTCAAACCCTCTCACTTCTCAACCTATAATCAGGCATTCTAATTCAACATTAAGATTTATACAAAAATTTCTAGAATTTTCCTACCCACAACTCCTCAACCACAATGTAAGTAACATCGCTTTTGATGAAGCCTCAAATTTCTTCTATTTTCAATTGCACACTAGATTTTCGCAATAAAACCCCTTAAAAACCTTTTGTTTCTCTACTAATGTGAAAATTTCTTTAGCCATTTAAATCAAGTCTTTCTTACAATGGTATGGTCATGGTTCGAATGCCATCAGAGTCATTGGTGTCATTAGAAGCATTGAGATGTATTGAAAGATACAGAAATAATTTTTTTTATTCTCAAACACATATAATGCTAATAAATAGCATGATCAGGATAAATTATTCATACATTGCAGAAAAATACATTACCGGCCAGCCATGAGACTCAAACTCACATCCTTGTGATTACGCATCAAGTGCTTTACCATTAAGTTAAACTGCCCAGTAACGAATTCTGCTGCAATTTTAGAACTTATAAATTTAGCTTCATAAGATGCTAATGTTAAATTCAACTTACAATGAAAGTAAACAAAGAAAGTTTGTTTTAGAAGCATTGAGATGTATTCAAAGATACAGAAATAAATTTTTTTATTCTCAAACATGTGATAATGCTAATAAATAGTGTGATCAGGATAAATTATCCATACATTGCAGAAAAATATGCTACCGGCCAGCCATGAGACTCGAACTCACATCCCTGTGATTACGCGTCAAGTGCTTTACCATTAAGCTAAACTGCCCAGTAACGAATTCTTTTGCAATTTTATAACTTATAAATTTAGCTTCATAAGACACTAACGTTAAATTCAACTTACAATTTGCATATCCATTGATTACACTGGGCACAGAATGTCTACCAACTTGTTTTCTGAAGGCAGAGCACAGTCATTTCCCTGAAACTATAAGAATCTTGGCCTTTTTACAACATACTAAAAACTTTGTTTTTGCTAAGTTTACTTTAAAGCCTTCTATTTTAGATTTTGCTTCCATGCCTGGAATTTCATTTTCAGTTCTGCCAAGTCTACTACTAGACTAAGTTTTTGGCATAGAGGACTGCCTATAGAGAGCTGGTCTTAAATGTCTTTATTACAGCTTAAAGGACTACTATAAATAGAAGAAAGCTGAGAATTGAGCTCTGATGTATCCTCATCTGTACACTAAATTCATCAACAAATAGTTGCTAATTCTCATCTTGCTGACAGCTCCTACAATCCTCACAAGCCATTCATTTATTCTTGGTTTTCTGAGAAAACACCAAATAATGGTGTAAAGGACTCCAGATTAACAAACACTAAGTAGATACAAGAACATATTCCTTAGTATTTCTCATGCAGTTGTCTCACAAGGTCCCTCTTCCTGGGACAAAGCTAAACTGCATCTCACCTAGACTAATCCTGTCACTATAACACACTCTGGTCAAACTGATTGTTGCTTTGTTACCTTTCTCTTGTGCATCTCCCTTGCCCTTGTAGCAGTTTGAAATGGTACTGTAACACTGCATTACCAGATATTTTAAGTACCTTGGCAACTATTCCTGATGGCCCAGCTACTTTCTCTACCTTCATATCCTTTACCATGTTCTCTATTACTCTGCTGTCAGCTTGAATGGCTGGTCCCTCTGTTGAGTCTAGATGGAGAAGGCTCTTTATCTGTACTCAGCAGCCTCTCATAGTAGCATTTCCATGTTTCTTTCTTATCAGAATAAGTGCATGTGTAGGCATGTGGCCTAGTGGTTAAGGAATTGAACACATAATGTTACGGTCATACTTTCAGTTCCCAGGCTGGACAGCACTTCGATTTATACTGTTCCAGTCTGTTCTGTTGAAAATGAGAACCAGCTCCAGCAGAGAATTAACCCTGCAATTGACTGATGTTTTGTCCAAGAGAGAGTATTATTTTCTTGCTTGCTTACATATCAAGAAAACTGGGATAAACTCTAGCCTAACAAGCCTAAAGGCTTGTCACAAACCTAACACATACACACACACAAGTTATATTCATGTACACTAACCTGTGATGGTGAAAAGGGTAGATTTTTTATGGGTGTTACACTTGGTGTTCTGTTGACATCTTTCCGTTGCAATCCTAATAAAGGGTTAAGATTTTCAAAGTCAAAATCATTATCTAAAACCATTTCTTCTTTTTTAATTTCTTCCGAGGTATTGTCAATAAAATCCCCAGTAGATTCAGCAGGTTCTTCTTTGATATGAATTATTTTATGTACTACAGGAGAATCATTCTTATGTTGAGGTGTGTAACAATCAGAACTGGACTCTTTTCCCAAATCACAACTAGCCAAAGGAGGGGATTCAAATTCCCTGCACTTTTCTTTTGACTTTGGAAGGTATTGATTCATTTCTTCTTTCATTTTATCATCACAAATTTGATGATAAGATGCTAAGGATCCAGAATAAGATTGCTGAAAAATATAGACAAATACATTATTGTAATAAGAAATATAGGTAGCGGATTTCTTATTATCTTTTACAGTGTTTCTCATGTTATATACACCACTTATGTGCCATATCCTTATAAGAATTCTTTTTGAATATTCCTCAAAATATGTTTAGAAATTCTCAATGACATTAATTTTTATGAAAAATATTTAACAAAAATTATATGAATTGCTAAAATACAATATTCAATTTTACTATGGAGTATATTCATAAATTTTAGCAGCTGCTACATTTATAAATCAAATATATTTATTAGATACATAAGACAGTTGCAAATATTTGTCATGTTTATACAATTTCACTATGGGCAGTAAAAGGTGATTGACTGGAATATAGTTTCAAGTGTCATAACACTACCTACTTCAACTCTCATGGAAAAATTCTATTTAAAGCCACTCAGATTTGGTTTCAAGTAGACTGATTTGAATATTTAAGAAATTTTTGGATGTTAGTTCTATTGAATAAATTAAGCATTACTTATACTCTGAACTTTAGTCAAATTTCCCTTTACTATTCCAACCACAGTTTACTACCTCTTTATTCATTGGTTTCTTTACTACTCCTTACTGGTTTAATTTTTCTGAAAGCTTCCTCTTAGACCACCTCTTCTTATGTGTGTGGGTCTCTCTCTTATTCTGTAACCTTTTGTCCATGTGCTTGCTTCTATACATTCTCAATACTATCATTTATCTCAATTTAATCTTGTTACAAACAGGTGTCCCCATCTCCCACCCTGCTCATTTAATTTTATCCCACATTACTCTTCACCCTACTTGCAGCACACACCGTTCATTGTCTTTTATCACCTTCACTCCACATTAAGCCTCACTACTTTATTTCATATTCACAATTTTGTCACTAATGTGAAGTCACTTTTTATATTTTCTCTCAGACAAACAGTAACTGCTTGAATTATTTCATTCTTTCATCCCTCAGAGTAAATTCACCTCAAAGTTTTCTATGAATTCTATACAGCATGGGATCTATCAAATGCTTTACTTGGACAATCCATAGTACCTCTACCACCATAATTATAATTTTTCTTATTCTAAACTTTGGCACTTATTTTGGAATTAACTTTATTTGATTTTGCTCATATGGAAGTATAGATTTCAGCCCATTGTTTTATGCACAAGGTTTTGTTTTCACTGTGTATTTTTGTTTATCTCAGGTTGACATGCTTAAAATAGGGCCCCATCCCACCCAAGTTTGAGTGATTTTATTGAGAAATCAATTTGGAATGGAAAGCAGCAGAAATTCTACATAATACAAAGAGCTTAGAGCTCAACAATGGTTCCCAAAATTTTCATGAAGACAAAAGAGCCTTTCAAAAAAGAAAGTTACAGACAAGTGCAACAGACAATGATCAACTGAGGACCAACATTAAATAAAGACACCTAAAATAGATGGTTGTAGAAGAACTGAATTAGTAACACAATAAAAAGTAAAAACAGCTCCACAAGTGAGTAATGCACAAGGTAAAGAACTAAGGAGATTGCAGATATAAAGCCTGTTCTGCATGTCTTCTGTGCAACAAAGCAATCATATTGCAATGTAATGAAAAAAAGGTTCTATATCATTGTGTTTCACACACTGGATGGACTGAGGTGAAGCACTAAAACACTTTCATAACCCAAATCTGCATCACAAAATGGTTATGACCACTGTTTACATCTTGGTAAGTGAAATTATCCACTAATGTTTCTTGAATCATGGTGAAGCAGTCAGAGTAGAGAAATATTGGTAGGAAACAGAAAACATTTATCAAGAACTGCAATGTTTATGTCCAGCAGTGATTGATTAAAAAAGAATCAATTCTCTCTACAACACCTATCAATATGCCTCATAAATGACTCTGCAGGAATTAAATAGACCATGTTATGAAATTTCTCTCCAATTAACTACCACTTTTTAAACAGCTCAATAATTTTCTGCCAAAATGTCTTCAACAACCAGGCAGCAGCTTAAAAAGAACTTCTAAAAATACACTGATTTCAGGATTCTATACTATCAAAATAAATAGACTGGTTTCTTTTTGACAAAAATGTGCAAATTCTAATGATTTTCTAGTGAGCCATTCTGTCCTATTTGGGGGAAGTACTTCACTATCCCCTTCATATTCAGCATCATCTAACAGTTTTTCATGCTATTTCCTTTTTGAAAGTTGAAGTGTTCGTGAATTCCTTTGATACCAACCCAACTGAGATCCCTCTCAGTCTTATGATACAAACTTTCTGTATCGAAAACTTCATGTTCATTTATATTCTAAACACAAGCTTAATTATAGCAAAGTTATTACACTGAATTCCTCATAATTTTCAAAATTAACTGAAATAAAAGCAGTGAAGTTTAATAGAAATTTGGTAATAAAAATGTTAAAACACATTCCTTCCTAAAAGCCCACTTGGTTCATATCACCATATGCCTTCACTTTTATGGTGCTATATACTAGTAAATCACCTGCTCCCTGTTTCTATCTTGACTAAAGTGGCCAGCATGCCATCTGAAGTTATATGGTTATTAACTAACCACCTTTTCTAATTCCTTCAAGGCTTTACATTCAACTATTATAGCCCAATCCTCTATAAAAGTGGTATCTTCTGCTTTATTAGGGCTCCAGCTCTATGCACAGATAGCTAGCTATCTCCACTTCCTCCTTCAAAAAGTGCTGTCTAATACTGATGTGCATATTGTTGCTATTATATAGGAATATTTAGATAAAATACAATATCCTTATGATATTATATTTCAGAGTTTATTATCATCATTTCAAATCATTTTTTTTTTCTTTATAAATATATACGCTGGACAAGGCAATAGAATGGCATAATTTCATTTAATTCTGTATACTTGATATGACATACAACTTCTCATTGTCACTGTTATATCTGAACTGTTATAATATTAAATGTTCCTGATGTTCTGTTATTACTCTCCAACTGTTTATCTTCAACAAGCACTCTACGATCTCTCTATTCAATAATTCCTATGACCTGTACACAATGATTACACATATGACACTCTTCTCAGACTGTTCTGCGTATGCTCATTTATACTAACTAGTATAGTTCACTTAGCCAATCACCGGGGTGTACAGATTCCCCATATAACACCTCCCTCCTTTGAAATTGGCTTTCCCTTTATTTATTTATTGTTTTTATTATTATTACTTCTTTGGGGAGAAATTAGCATATATTTTTCGTTTAGAATCAGGCTCTACCATCTCTGTCCACTTTCTCTTTCTAGTTTATTTGCGCACTGGTTCAACCCTTTCCTGCAGCGCTGGAATATCAAATATGTCAAAGTATTTCCATAGACTCTTCCTGTCTTTTTCGTCCTTCTGTGTATCTCTTTTTTATTTGATTTACATGTCTCTTATGCTCGCATGTCTGCCCTTTCACCATATATATTACTCTCCCAAGACGTTTGGTCTTCCGTCCTTGTTCCCAATTTTGTTTTTCATATTTGTACATTTAAAAAAATACTGTGTCACCTATATTGAAATAGTTTGCATTATCAACAGTATTCTTCTGAATTTGTTGTTTCCTTCCATTTAACAATTTGTCTAATACTGATCATACCTTTCTGGCAAATATTAATTCAGCGAGTGACACACCCAACTCTGTGTTGGGGTTTGGCATTATTCTATAGAGGCGTAGAAATTATGTTAGTGTATTATCCACTAAAGATTCATTTCTGGTTTTCCTCAATGCTCTTTTGAATGTATCTACGAACCTCTCCACAAGTCCATTTGACCTTAGATGAAATGGCAGGGCAGTGACATGTTCCATTTGATGTGTCTTACAAAATTCAATAGTTATTTTCATAGTTGGTTTTCTACACTTACAAATTTCAGGCCATTTGGTGTAGCTATCTACCACTACCAGATAATATACACCTTTTAGTGGTCCTGCAAAATCTATGTGTAGTCTAGACCACGGTATATCTGTCTTTGGCCACGGTTGAATCTTTACTGGAGGTGCATTAGCTGCCAGGACACAACCCCTGCATGCTTTCACCAGTTTCTCTATATCTTTATCCATACTAGGCCAGTAAATATAACTTCTGATGAGGGACTTCATTCTTGCAATTTCAGGATGTCCTACATGAAATTCATTTAACATCCTATTTTGTAGTACAACAGGTATCACAACCCTCTGAGTGTACATTGTTACACATTGAATAGTATTTTGAACCTGTGCTACACTCAGCAACATAATTTTTTGTCTCACTATCTGTTTTTATTGAAAACACTTCATTCATTTTTCTGTTTGACCTTTTCCTTTTCACCCAGCAATGCAACTGTTTATGCCCCATTTTGCCACAAGCAAAACATTCTTTATTCTTAAAGGGGCAGTCCCTTTTGAAGTGCAACTCGCCACAACCATAACATAGTTTGGGCCTTGTTTGTTTTATTTTTTTTTTGTTTGTCCTGTACATTTATATTATCATTTTCAATTTTTTTCAGTATCCTGCCATAGGTTAATATGTTGACATTCTTCTGCCACTTTTTACAAGGTTAATTCAATGTCTTGCGTCAATTTTGTTAATATTCTTGCTCGTATTTCTGCATCCTCACTTGCAGTTAGTCCTTTGACAAATATCAAGCATTTAAACATATCTGGGGACAACTCTCCTAACTTGACTTTTTCGCATGCTTTCTTTACAACTCCTGCATATATAACAAAATATATATGTTGAATAGCGAGCTCTTTTCACTGAATATATTGGTTAGCCTGGGCAAAGTTCAGAAAGCTCTTACCTCTGCTGGTGACAAGGGGCCTCTCACTCAGAGTAAAAGGCAGACTGTATGACGCATGTGTACGAACAGCCATGCTTCATGGCAGTGAAACATGGGCTGTGACTGCTGAGGACATGCGTAGGCTCGCAAGGAATGAAGTCAGTATGCTTCGATGGATGTGTAATGTCAGTATGCATACTAGGCATAGTATCAGCACCTTGAGAGAAAAGTTGAACTAACGAAGCATTAGTTGTGGTGTGCAAGAGAGACGATTGCGCTGGTATGGTCATGTAGCGAGAATGGATGAGGATAGCTGTGTGAAAAACTGCCACACCCTAGCAGTTGAGGGAACCTGTGGAAGAGATAGGCCCAGGAAGACCTGGGATGAGGTGGTGAGGCACGACCTTCAAACATTGGGCCTCACCGAGGCGATGACTTCTGACCGAGACCTTTGGAAATATGCTGTGCATGAGAAGACCTGGCAAGCCAAGTGAGACCTAAATCCAAGGCTTCAACCAGTCCACTTATGCGTACCTTCCTTCATTGGACACTAAATTCCACTTGCGAAGACCTGTTGAGGCAAGTGAAATCGAAATCGAGTTAAATTGGACACTAAACTCCAAGTGAAATCAAGTTAAATTCAACGACTGGTACCCATACCAACGTCGTCTCCTTCATTGGACACAAGACTCAGCCTGTGAAGACTTATTGGGGCAAGCGAAATCGAAATTGTGATGGCACCTGTGCCCAGCGTCGCCTTTCTGGCATTGTGCCCGTGGCATGTGTAAGGACTTTTGAGCGAGATCGTTGCCAGTACCCCTTGTGCGAGTAGCACATAAAATACACCATTTTGAGCCTGGCCGTTGCCAGTGCCGCCTGACTGGCCTTCATGCCGATGGCACGTAAAAGTACCCACTACACTCTCTGAGTGGTTGGCGTTAGGAAGGGCATTCAGCTGTAGAAACGGATCTATTTTTAAACGGGGGCCACATTTTTTATTAATGTTTTACATAGTGTTTTTGGTACGGAAAGACTTTCAAACTTCGTATACTTATCTATTTTGTGTTATAGAACAGAAAAATATTTTTGTATTCGAATTTATTTCATGTAAAAAATTGTCTTATTTCGATAATTTCAACCAATCACTGACAAGTATTCAGTTGTTTACATTTACTCCTTTGGCTCATTAAGCGATGTAAAGCGTATTTAATCTCCATACCTTCGTTTTATTTGCTTTTTTCATTTTAAATTTGCTTTAACCCTAACCCTACGGTTAGGGTTAGGGTTAGGGTTAATTGTTTCAGAATCGTTT
>NC_068995.1:26293028-26297265 GCF_001194135.2 Octopus bimaculoides
CAGTGATTGGTTGAAATTACAGAAATACGACAACTTTAACATGGAATAACTTATGGATTTCTTGTTTTTTTTAAGAAGACTAAGAGAAAAAGATGTTTTATATGACACATTCTACCAGTGTTCCAAGTTTCAAAGTGTTTCGTTAATGAAAAATGTGGCCCCCGTTTTAAAAAAGATCCGTAGAAACTCTGCCAAATCAGATTGGAGCCTGGTGTAGCCATCTGGTTTCACCAGTCCTCAGTCAAATCGTCCAACCCATGCTAGCATGGAAAGCGGACGTTAAACGACGACGACGATGATGATGATGATGATACTGGCGGCTTTTTTTCATAGAATAAAGTTGCAATGTTTCTCGTGTTCTGAAGGAGCTAGTCTACACAAAAGAACTATTACCTTATTTTCGTTTGTCCAACCTTTGCACTCCTCTTTAAATATTTCTTCATACCTTCTATAGTATGAAGAAAATGTAATCCCATCTTCAGGATTATAGAGGAATTCTTTAATGGAGTTGGTTACTCCATCTGCTGAAACAACACTGTTGCATTCTTGGATTGTAGCAATAACTCTATGAACTGCTGGTTTAGTTGTTGTTGTTGTTGCTGTTCACAGTATTCTTGCTGTAGTTGTAACAGCTGCTGCTGCAATTGTTGTTGTCGTTTCACAATGGAAGCTAATAGTTCTTCCATTTTGACACTCCTACAAGCGTTCATAACCTTGTTACCACTGTTACAATGACACCATTATACAGTGGGAAGCATCTTCAACACCACTGATATGACGTACAACTTCTCATCGTCACTGTTATAATATTAAACATTCCTGATGTTCTCTTATTACTCTCCAACTGTGTATCTTCAACAAGCACTCCACGATATCTCTATTCAATAACTCCTATGACCTGTACACAATGATTGTGCATATGACACTGTTCTCAAACTGTCCTGCGCATGCTCATTTATACTAACTTAGTACAGTTCACTTAGCCAATTACGGGAGTGTACAGATTCCCCATACAACAATAATCTTGTTTATAAAGCCCATAGAAGAATTCACACATTATCTAAATATTTAACAGAAGGAATGGTTTTCTCAGTAAGAGGATATCTGCTTAACATTATAACTTAGAATAATCATACTGATTGTCAGCAGCTCATATTATGACCAACCTACCCAAAATGACACATAATTATCTATATATATATTTAAATGAAAATATCAGCATGAATCTGATTATTACATAAGCTATGTAGCAATTTCAGTAGATAAAAACATGCAGTACCTTGCCCAATATTTTATGATGTGAAACCTGTGTTCTCCAGATTATTATTATTATTGTCTTTTTTCTGGCATTTTACACTTGAACCAATTGTATAACCTTCACATTTACCAGTAGTGACTTCAAGTTTGAAAGATTTTCAAAAGAAGCAATAGCAGTTAATGAAAAGTGCAGCTAGCATAACAACAGGTTGGATATCAAATCAAGTCAGATATTTCAATTTCAGATACTGATAGTAACACTACAGTAATATAAAAAAATCAGAAATACTTTATTCCAGAAACAAAGTGGAACAAAAACTTTTAAAATATCTCTCTCCAAAATCATTAGGAAGAAACCAGCTGATCACAGTCTGCACAAACAAATCATTATATAGAGCTTAAAAGGGAAAAACGATGACAAGACTGTTGGTCTGCACAAAATCTGAGTACCTTTTGCAGTAAAAAAAAAAGAGGGGACATTAGAAAGTTGCCCATAATTAGTAATTACAGGAGCACAGATGAACTATTTGGTAGCTCTCTATATCCACTGTGTTCTTAGCCTCATGATCCATATACTGTTTTGGAAGTTGTGTATTTCTATACTGACACCAGTAGTACATTAGCATGTGGGGGGGGGGGACCACTATGGTTAGCCCAAGGCTATCGTAAAAGAACCTGCCCAAGGTGTTGTGCAGTAGGACTGAACCCAAAACTACATGGTTGGAAAGTAAGCTTCTTAACCACATAGCTACACCTCTGCCTATTATATTTATGTATCTGTTTATATGTACTAAAGCTGAAGTGAAAATTCAGAATATGCACTACCAATCCTTTTTTATGTCAGGTGAATTCATTTCATAAGAAATAATTTTACATTTCAATGCATTTAGCTGTAACTGTAGTAGTTTTCAGAGAAAAATCCTGCCAAATATTTGTTAAAACCCTTTGTTGCTAACTTTTATTCAAATATATTTATCGTTGCCGGTGCCCCTGGGCTGGCTCCTGTGTGGGGTTGTCGTAGGATTTTCGAGCGAGATCGTTGCCGGTGCCCCTGGACTGGCTCTTGTGCGGGTGACACATGAGGTTTTTCGAGCGAGATGAGCATGGCCGTTGCCAGTACCGCCTGACTGGCCTTCATGCCGGTGACACGTAAAAGCACCCACTACACTCTCTGAGTGGTTGGCGTTAGGGAGGGCATCCAGCTGTAGAAACTCAGCCAAATCAGATTGGAGCCTGGTGTAGCCATCTGGTTTCACCAGTCCTCAGTCAAATCGTCCAACCCATGCTAGCATGGAAAGCAGACTTTAAACGACGACGACGATTAATAAATAAATAACTTCAAGCTGTTTTACAAAACCAGTATGGGGTTTTGATTATTTCACAATGAAATAAAATATATGGGATATACTTAACTTAAAAGTGAGTAAACAAATAACTATCATCAACAGAAAACAGTCTTTTGGGGTAAATTGCAAATAATAAAATAAATCAGAATGAATGCAAGACAGATGTTAAAGAGAAATAAAACAAGAATCTATATAACAAGCTGTTTAAGACTGAATGCAGTGAGTTGACTGAGACAATAAGAGCACACCGAACATTCCACTAGTTTCACTTACGTGAATATACTGATTAATGAATTTGAAATACTAAATACAAAAATAATTATATATTTCAAACATTTTCAACCTGTTTTTGATTGAATCAATTACCTTTTTCTGATGTTTACCTCTTCGAAGTATTGTTGGTGGTGTAGAAAGTTTAGAAGCCACTTTAGAAACAATTGGTATCAAACGCCCTGGGGACTTTAATTTATCAATGGCTCTGCCATCAAACCGAAGATCTGCTAAATGACCAAAAGAATTTTGACAAAGAGAATTACAGGGTAAATTCTTTGAGTTAAAAAATAAAATTTTATAACAAACAATTTCGTAATGTGTGTACTATGATGGAGAGCTGCTTATTAGTTAGATGTAATAATGTAACTATTACTAAAAGAAACCAATTATTAAAGTCTCCATTAACTTAGAAAATAATTAAAAATCAAAATATTAATATTTCTTTTTTTTCATCAAAATGTGGTCTTTAAGCTTTTTTCAGCTAAACAATTAATATTAATTAAATGCAAATGGGTTTCAAAAATTTAACAGTGAGATACAATTGTTTAATGCCCCACCCCCTCTCTCTCTACATATTTTCAATAGTTAATTCCTTTGCAATAAGCTCCACTGTTCATATTATTTTAGTTTCATATGATGAACAGGAACACAAAAACAAAAACAAAAAAATCGCTACACTGGTAAATTTGCCAATGTGGCTCTTTTGTATGTTGTATACCTTTAAAATATACCCACATGATGTGCTTACTATTTCTAGTATAATAAATGAGTACATAAACAGACTACATTTGAGTTTGTTCAAAAAAAAAAAGACAGATTAAGACTGTGATTATGTAATTGAGCAAGTGAGTATAAGATGAATAAAGGATACAAAGGAAAATTAGATGTAATATATCAGAAAAATTACACAAATTGGGAATCAAATATGTAAATACTATACAGGGACTAGCAGAAAACCATCTGGAGGACAGTCATTCTGCTCATTAATGTAAGAAATATTATAAATCATTATAAGAGAAAATATGAGAAAATTAGTTAGTATATAAATTTTAATATCATCATTGTTTAACATCTGCTTTCTATGCTAGCATGGGTTGGACAATTTGACTGAGGACTGGCGAACCAGATGGCTACACCAGGCTCCAATCTGATTTGGCAGAGTTTCTACAGCTGGATGCCCTTCCTAACACCAACCGCTCCGAGAGTGTAGTGGGTGCCTTTACATGCCACCGGCACGAAGGTCAGTCAGGCAGTACTGGCAACGGCCATGCTCAAAATGGTGCATTTTACGTGCCACTAGCACGGAAGCCAGACAGCTGCTCTGGCAATGAACACGCTCAACAGTGCTGTTAGTGCTCCAC
>NC_068995.1:26297795-26306902 GCF_001194135.2 Octopus bimaculoides
TAGGGTGTGGCACTTTTTCACACAGCTATCCTCATCCATTCTTGCCACATGTCCATACCAGCGCAATCGTCTCTCTTGCACACCACAACTAATGCTTCTTAGGTTCAACTTTTCTCTCAAGGTACTTACACCCTGTCGAGTATGCACACTGACATTACACATCCATCGGAGCATACTGGCTTCATTCCCTGCGAGTTTACGCATGTCTTCAGCAGTCACAGCCCATGTTTCACTGCCATGTAGCATGGCTGTTCGTACACATGCGTCATACAGTCTGCCTTTTACTCTGAGTGAGAGGCCTTTTGTCGCCAGCAGAGGTAAGAGCTCTCTGAACTTTGCCCAGGCTTGATGGGGTTGCCAGTTTAGTTGCCGATGACCCGACCATGTGACAGGTTGTACTGGGTTACATGTTACTAGTAGTGCTCAAGAGCGACCTGACTTTAGTTATCGGCAGGACCTAAGAGATCAGATTCCTGGCTTTGAACTAGCAGGATGTCCTGCAGGGGATCTTGAACGTAAGATAATGGGTGAGACCCTAATATTCCTAGCTAAATGGCAACTGCAGAACCACATGGAGCAGTGCCCTGCAGCTCCTATAGTATGCACAACCAAAACCCCTATGAATAGGGGCATCCTATGCGACGACCTAGATGAGATGATGAATATATTGCATTACCTGTGATAAAATTATCAAAAAAAAAAAAAAAAAAAAAAGGCTTTATGTCCTACTCATGTCAAATTTAATACCTAAATTTCATTTCTGTAATCAATCCTATTGTGATGGATAGCTTGGACAAACACAAGCAAAAAAGTACAGGATTAGTGTATTATCAACTAGATGAGAGATAGCAATAAGTTCAGTGTGGAATTTAGCATACAGGTTGATGCACATTAGGACCTAGTTCTTGGTTGCATGTGAGATCTCTGGTATATCAATGATCCACCTCTCATCAGAGATTTTGAGAGGAAATTACAAATTTAGAAGCAAAACTAGAATCAAAGGGCTTCTAACTGAACCTAGCAAAAATTAAAGTTTTATTTAGTAGCAGGTGAGAGAGAAAAAATCCACAATCTTTGCTATTGGTAAAGCAGCCATACTCAGGGAGCAGGTAGGAATTCCATACAGTAACAACCATAAACTATGGGCACACAAGAGATGTAGTGGGATCAGAGGAAGACTGACAGAGAAGGTAGTCTTCATATGTGCCAGATGCACATGAATAGTTAGCATGTGAGTACACATGAAAGAAATTGGAATGCCCCTTGCTTAGAATGCCTACTCAAAGTTGGAATGCTCCCTCTAAGTAGTTAATAGCTTCTGTTACCTGGACAACTTAATTAACAGTGGAAGCAAGTGTTTTAAGGTTTAGAACTGAGTGGAATAAGTTGGGTGAGTTATTACTTCAGCTGATGACAAAGGGTTTCTTTATCAATGCTTAATGGTAATGAGATACGAGCCTTGAATATAGAGAATTTGTCAAGGCCAGAAAGATATGAAGTGAGAAAGATATGACTGAAATGTTAGTGGATTTGCATGATGGAGCATAATTGAACTGACAGAAAAACTGGATATAAGAAGCAAATACAGTATGCAAGAGAGGTGACGCAGTACAGGCATGTGAAGTATATTTATGGAAAAAGTCGCTCATACAGAGAAATGCCGAGCACTCCAAATGAACCAAACCTGTAGAAGAAGGAGATCAAGGAAAACATGAGAATGAAATTAAAGACTTATCTTGAAAAGTTGTACTTCCACAATAGCGATGATAAAAGATTATGATATAATACAGTTCTATATTTAAGAGATGAGGAATTATGTACATTATTTACACTTGACAGATATTTCTCCTAATCTTGCCTGTTGTTTACACAACATTTCGGCTGATACACCCTCCAGCCTTCATCAGGTGTCTTGGGGAAGTTTCAAACCAGAGTTCTCATTTCAAAGGTATTTTTTGATATTATTATTATTATTATTCGGGTGACTGCTTGGAATCGAACTCAGAATGTCTGGGTTTAGTAGCCCATGCTCTTAACCACTACATCATATGCCCGTGGGCAATTATGGAGTGAATTTTAGGGCTTATAAATCTAATATTTTCCTATCCTTCCTTAATACCAGTTCCCATATGCTACACATATCTGCACTCGGTCTAGCATATATCCTGCTTCTTTTAGTTATCGTATTTTCCAATGGTGTTCTCTGTCTATTATTTTAACTTCATCCCACAGGGGGAGGTGGTCTCCATTTTTCCATATATGATCAGCTATACCCAATTTATCAATATCTCCTTGTTTCACAGCTTTGCAATGTTCGTCTACCCTTATTTTGAGGAGGCAGCATGTTTTTCATTTGTATAACCTACCACAGCTGCATGGGATGGAGTACACGCAGTCTTTAGTTATATTCTCTTCTATTGGTGGTTTTACCCGAAGGAGATATTTGCAAAGTGTTGTGTTACTCTTGAATACTGTCCTGATGTCATATGAGCCACATACCTTTTGTATCTTTTCAGAGAGACCTTTCACATAGGGTAGACAGATTGTGGACAGTTTATTAGTTTCATCCTTTCTTTTCTTCCTAATTGGAATGGGTAGTATGTTTTTGGAGTAGTTGTTGCTTAATAGATTTTGTTATTGAGCTTGATCATTTCTTCGTGGTGTGTAGCACGATCGCTACTTATATTCTTTGCACGATGTTTTAGGCACTGAGCAATCCCTCTCTTTACACTGTATGGATGGTGGGAATTGAAGTTTAGGTATCGCCCAATGAAGGTCGGCTTGCAGTATACGGATGTCCTGAATCCATACTTGGTGCGTGTTATTAATACATCCAGGAATGCTAGTTGATTGTCTTTTTCCTTTTCCATTGTGAACTGTATGGATGGCTTTATTGAGTTCACATGAACTAACAGCACTTGAATATCTTCCTGGTGGGGCCAGAGTATAAAGGTATCATCAACATATCGCAGCCATAGTGTTGGTATTAGTGGTGTTGATCCTAAAGCCAAATTCTCAAAGCACTCCCTGTATATATTGGCTATTATCAGTGATAATGGCAAACCTATAGCTAAACCCTCCTCTTGTCGATATATATTAGTGTCCATACTGAAGTAGGTAGTTTCTACACAGAAGGTCAACATTTCCATCAAGTTTCTTATTGGTATACTAGTGTGTTCTTTTAGATGGGTGTCTGTCACTAGTTTTTCTTGAATCACCGATAGTGCTTCACCAGTTGGGACTTTGGTGAACAGGCTTATCACATCTAAACTCACCATCTGGTTGGATTCAATGGGGGTATCCTTGATCAATTCTGTGAAGTGGGTGGAATTCTTCACATAAGATGTTGACTTTCCAGCTAATGGACTGATTATATCCACAAGGAAGCGGCTCAGTGGATGACATGCTGAACCTCTACAGCTCACTATAGGTCTTAATGGAATACCATCCTTGTGAATCTTAAGGAGACCGTACATGTGTTGAGTCAGTTGTCTGTACTTCATTGGTGTAAAGTGATCCTTGTTCATGATCAAGATCTGTGATAACTTCCCCTCTGTTTTCAAAGTAGGGTCTTTCTTTTCTTTGCTGTAGCTACCATCACTTTAAGACTTGCCAATTTTTCAGAGTAGTCAGACTTGTTCATCACCACTGTAGCATTCCCCTTGTCCGCTGGAAGTATTATGATGGAATTGTCACTCTATAGGAAGAAAAGTTCGCTATCAAAAGACTACAGAAATTTCCCCAAGACACCTGATGAAGGCTAGAGGGTATATCAGCCGAAATGTTGTGTTAACAACAAATAAGATGAGGGCAAATATCCATCAAATGTAAATAATGTAAGATTATGATATGTGGCAAAATGTGAATCTAGAGAAGAACTGCCCAACCCATGCAAGCACAAAAGAGCAGATGTAAAATGATAGATTAGGTGAGGTGGCAGTAGTATGGAGGGGTCCTTACTATCATGCTTTCTTTCCTAATCATACTATGTAATCTCTCTCTCCCTACAATCACTTTTCTTTATTACTATCCAACACTCCCTCTCCCACATTACTCTCTTCCCATGCTGTTCTATTCAGTTTCCTAACCTCAATGACTTATTTTGGTTCTCATTCTCTCATTATTTTCACTTCTGTCACCCTCTTGGCCATGGTGCTCTTCATCCTCAATTGTTATGCAGAAATCTACACCTTTCTATCACACTGGTTCTCATATCCTTTCCACTATCACCTTCTTGCTCTGGCACCTTGCCCACCATGTTGTATGAGAAAGGAGTGAACAACAAAGACAATGCAGGGAAGAGGAGACTCTTTTTAGACTTTCCTGAGTGAAACAAACTCTGGAGCTAATGAATGAACTGAGACAGTGTAAGGTAGAAAGGGCTTTTCAGTCTTACTTGGAAGATAACCTCTACAGTTCTGGCAGTGCCATGATAAATTGCACTAAATACATTCTATTTAGTGTCAGCAACAGGAACAACACCCAGTCATAGAAGTCATGCCAAAACCTGGAACATAAGTGAGACATGTTCCTCTAACCCATCTAGGATGGTAGCAACTTGGAAAAGCAAATATATTTATGATGATGACATTCATGTAACAATTGTACATTATGTGAATAATTTCCAGTATGAACTATTTTTTTAAGATAAGTTAATTTCCATACTTATACATCATTCTCTCAAAACTAATTTGGTAAATATAGTGAAGTAAATGCTTCATTAAAGAGGTTTAACAGCACCAAGCATACCTAGAATAGGATTATTTGAATGATTAAAATATGAGCCATTAATTGGATGGGTGGGTATGTATGTATGTATGCATGCATTTGTAACATCCAACCCTTCTAAGTTCTACACGTTGTTCCCCTTTATATGATTTACTTTCTAAATTATCCAACAGAGTAGTTAGTTCTATTTACTTTTCATTAAGTTTATTCTGCTCACATAATATTTTTTGTGTTCATAAACTCTATCATATTAATTTTTTCCTTTTTTTCAAAAGTAAATTTAATCTAACCAATATATATATATATCATGCAATGTGTCATCAATATATATTTAATATGCTATATCTAATTGTATATACACTTCTACATTTAGTTATTCGACTTCATATATTCCATTATTAACTTTTAGATTCAACTTACCAGGAATTATCATGCATTCAACTTTAACATATTTACTTATACACTGCATGCATATACTTTCATGCTTATATGCAACATTCTCTATGCATTTATATGTAACACTTGTATTGAAACAAAATATATATTTCATTGGTGTCATAAATTATATTATCATAGCACACATACAACTTATTTTAAGGCTCCAAAATAACCAAACTTATTTTCTTTTTTTGCCATGCATCACAACGTTTATAAGATTTCTTCAATAATATTGTAGCACAAACAGTTCTTTTGAAGCAAATTGCTGTTATACTACAGACTGATGACAGTTAAGTTTGATTTGATCTTTCCCACTAACACCATTAAAAATCTTACTTCGTAACATATTTTTTCAATCTCCCCAGCAATAGAACAATGGCAAAGAGTAAGAAGTGGAGACCCAAAGAGAGCAACAAAGACAACGCTAAGATAGAACAGTGCAATGACACAAAATGCAAGCATAGACTATGTGGCTGTGATGTTGACAGGAAAACCAAGATGAAACTGTGAGAAGGCAACAAGACAGAGATACAGAATAAGGTTGAATCAAGCTGCTGAAAAGAAATAAAAAAGTATAAAAGAGCAGGTTAGACAGAGAACTTTAATTAGGATACAGAATGAGTGAGGAACAAAGAAGATTAGAACAAGTGAGACACACAACTAAATTACAAAATAAAACTGAGGAAGAAAGAGAAGACTGATAGAAATGGGACACAGAGCAGTTCAAAGAATAGATTATGAAACTGATGATGAAAAGGAAAAGAAACTAGATTTAAAACAAAGGGCTTATACTACAACATGCAAATAAAACAGCAGACAAAAAAATCTTAGAAGAGAGAATGTGTTCAAGCGTGGTTAGTGAATGAGGATGACAATAAAAGAAGTATAAAAAGGCAATGAAAGGCAAAAATTATGTAAACAATGTGATACAAATAAGCAATTATTTTCCTGTTATTTTGGCATTTTCATTTACATCCTCATACTCTCATTAGCAACTTTCATCATGTACATTTTTAAACAATACCTCCAATTAGAAGCCAAAGTATTGTAATAATCACAATTTCTGCCTTTCATGCTGGCATGGGTTGGACGGTTTGACAGGAGCTGGTCAGGCAGAAGACTACACTAGGCTTAAGTGGCACCAACACCAGCATGGTCACCAAGTAACTGGCAAGACAAGGAATTTTGAGTTCTAGTATAATATACAACAATTTTGAATTCTAGTATAATATACATTACAAATTGTAATTTTATGAGTAACAAATATTTTTATATAATTCTAAACAGCATTTATTCCACTGACAGAACTGAAAAGATAACTGGTGTTATTACTCCACTTCACACTAATTAAAATAAAATTTTTTTACCTTTTTTATTTAAACCTGTAAATTTATTAGGTGTCACACTCGGATTATCTTCTGTCACATCATTCAGATCTAATGAGTTAAAATCTATGAGTCCACTATCCATATCTTCACCACAAGTACTGGTATCAGATGAACTGTAAGAAAAAAAAGCACTAAGTTTTATAAAATAATTCATATCTTTTTCAAAAAGAAGAAAAGAAAGAAAGAAATATATTTACCATATAACCACATTTTTCTTGTTTGTGTCTGGTTCTGGAGTTGCCTGTACTTTTAAACTGATATCACAATTGTCCATAACTGCAATTCAAAAAAATATATTTATACATGGTGAGTAAGATATTTGCTGCATTTTTTGCTAAATCTGTATAATTTTTGTTTCAGAAAATGATAATGGCAGATCCTCATCTTACTCAAGAAATGAAGAAGCATGCTGTTATTGAGGTTATAAAGGCTGAGCATTGTGATTTAGAAATATTTCGATTTTGAAAAGTTGCTACATTTTTCATGTACAAAGTTTGTAAGGAGCTAGAGACTGAAGATGGAAATGTATCATCAGTATCAAAGCATAAAAAGCACTCTAAACACTCAGAAATCATCAGAACACCTGAATTTATCCAGCAACAGACCATTGATTACAATCCCAGAAAGTCCATGAGGTCAATTGCAAAAGATCTCCATGTGTCAGAAGGAACAGTTAGAAATATTGTCCATGAAGACACCAGATATAAGTCTTATATGATGAGGAAAGGTCCACTACATCAGATCTAAAAGGCTCTTAAACAAATTGAAAAATCCAGCAGAAGATTTGATTTGATTTTTCTCAAACAAGAAAAGCTTCGACCAAGATCAATAAGTTAACAGATGAAATGACAGATAGTTATGTGCTGACCCTTCTGAAGTTCCAAGTGTTATGCATACAAAATTTCCTGCAACAGTAATGGTTTTAGAGATTGTCAGCAACGAAGGACATGTGATACCTCCTTACTTCTTTCCACAAGGCCGCCTACATTGAGGTCCTGCAAATAATTGTTAAGCTCTGGATAGACAGTGTATGCAATGGAAGGCCATATGTGTTTCAGTAAGACTCTGCACTATCACACATGGCTCTAGTAATACAGGAATGCATGGTTGAAAATTTTCATGATCACATAACCCCTAACATTTGACCTCCTAATTCCCCAGATATCAATTCATTGGACAATTACATGTCTTTGAAAGCTGCCATATCAGAGTAATGTCAAAATGAACCAGGACCACTTGATTCGAGCGTGTAGATGATTTAGATCTCATATAGAAGTAGTTGTTGAAGCTGAAGGTGGCTTTGTTGAATAACATTATAGAAAATAAGTTTTATTTTTAACCTCATAGCATTTTTTGATAAATAAAGTTATTATCTGTTATTACCTCTGCCTTAGTGAAGGCAGAGGTATTGTTTTCAGTCACATTTATTTGTTTGTTTGTCCGTGGACAAAATATCTCAAGAACCGCTGGATGGATTCGAATGAAACTTTCAGGAATCTTTGGCCGCATGACTGGCATGAATTGATTAGATTTTGGGATCGATCCAATACCCAACAAAGATTCTAGATTATTTTTCCTGTTTTTTTTTTTACTTAATTTTTGAGAGCCGTCTGCTTCATTTTAAATATTCTTGTTTGTAAGAGCAGTCAAATTTATTTCAGATATTCTCATTTTAAAAATCATCTCTGGCTAATCTTTGAGAGGATGTTGGCGTTTTCCTCTGTCTTTTTCTGTATGTGCATTTTCATTCAAATGTCAACTGCTTTCAAAACAGGTAAACTGTCTTGTCATTTTTAATAGCTTGACAAATGATAAAATAAATTATTATTTCAACCAGAAAACCCCAGGCAGCTGTATTTCACAAGACTTGTGGGTTTTAATTATAATTATAATTATATAAATATATAATAACAGACTACATAAAATTGCAGAGAGGGGATATCATGAATCTCAACATGATCCTCTCTTTTTGACAGTTACAGAAGTGCTGAGAACAAAGGCAACTACTCTACATCAACTTTATTCATCTCATAAAGGATTTTGAGCTAGTTAATAGATGGCCTATTCAAAATCCTTGCCAAGGTTGAATGTCCTCCAAGATTTCTCAGGATAGTCCAATCATTTCACGCAGATATGGAAGGTGTCATTCAATTTGATGGCTATTAATTGGAGGCATTTAACATATGCAGTGGTGTAAAGTAGAGCTATGTCTTTGCCCTCACCCTGTTTGGCATCCCTTTTGCAGTGATGTTAAATAATGCAGTTGTAGTGTCAACTACACATCAGATCAAACAAAAAACTATCTGGTCTTTCAAGGCTGAAAGCAAAATCCAGATTCTTCAAATACTCACCAGAGAAATGTTGTTTGTGGACAATGCAGCATTGACAGCACACTATGAGAAGCAAATGCAGCACCTCATAAACAAACTCTTAACAGCCCACCAGGAATTCAGCCTGAATACACACACACACACACACACATGCGCGTACATGCTTATACACACATGTATATACATATAAACAAATATATATACATGTATACACACAAATGTA
>NC_068995.1:26306985-26311048 GCF_001194135.2 Octopus bimaculoides
ATATATATATATATATATATATATATATATACACACACACACACAATTCTATTTTACTATTATCAACATTTGTTGTTTCGTTAAATTATGCTACCCAAATCCCAAAAGAATATTTTTCTCCCTCATGTTCTGACCACTACCCCCTCTCTCTCTATCTCTGCCCCACTCTGTCTGTCTGTCTCTCTCTCTCTATTTCGATTACCACTCACTTCGCCAAGACTTCCTTCAGCACCACCATCACCCTATATAAACTAGCACACGCACTCGGATTCCCCTACTTGATTTTAATACCTCTGCCGAAGAATACAAATCTCAGAAGATACTCAGATAGGAAATTTTGTCTTTTCAACCTCGTTCATCTACTCTTCTATTTCTGTGCAGATCATAAACCCCTTATTAGTTCTTTTCATTATTCTGTCTATTTCATTACCGTGTCATCATGTAAATATAGTTTCAATAGTTTCATCTTTCTCATTGTTGCCTTAAGATAACCTTAGTTCACACATTTCCTTAACCGCAACATATTCATTCATTCTATTAAAGTTTATCACACAGTCACTTATTTCTCTAATTTTGTCATAGATTGGCTGACCGACAAATCTCAGATTTTTCAATTCTAATCAACATTTGCTGTTTCATTAAATTATGCTTCCAAAATCCCAAAAGAATATTTTTCTCCCTCGTGTTCTGACCACTACTCCTCTCTCTCTCTCTCTTGACCTCACTTTGTCTGTCTCTCTTTCTCTCTTTCGATTACCACACGCTTCGCCAAAACTTCCTCCACCACCACCACCCTATATAAACCAGCGCACACACTTGGATTCCCCTACTCGAGTTTTTTAATAACTATGCCGAAAGAATACATATCCAGATGCGCTCATCTAAATTTGTAGCTCGCAATACACCCGCCCTCTCACTCCCACAACCTGTACTGGAGGTTCCTATCCTCTGTCATCATTTCACTGTCTCCCATGAACACTTCTAAAGGCATTACAGCATCCTCACCCCTGCTTAGGGTTTATCTCCTATGTAAGGTAGTGTCATATAGTGCAAAAATATCATGGTGTAGTGTATGCAGGGTGAATTGAAGGCTATTGTTTGTTTATGAATTCTGCCAAATGTGAGCTTTCTTTTCAGGTACATAACGCGGCTGTCCCCTGTCAGAGGGTCTCACGGGCCCACACCTCCCACACCCTCAGGATTGTCACTCACAACGTCGGCACACTGAAAAGTAGGTCTGGTGAGATTGTTGAGATGCTTGAATAGAGATGTGGCGATATGTGCCGCCTCCAAGAAGTAAGGTGGAAAGACGGTTCCGCTAGGTTCCTCACAGGCAAAGAACACAGGTACAAGATTTTCTGGGCAGGGAACACTGACAGGGTCGGAGGTGTGGGTATACTTCTTGCAGAGAAATGGGTTAAGGTAATCGAGGTAGTCAGAGTATGCGAAAGAATACTTAAGATTAGATAAGTGCTCCATCATGGGTTGGCAACCATTATCTCGGCCTATGCCCTTCAGCTGGGGCTACCCAATGGACAGAAAGACCGATTTTATGACATCCTCTTGCAGACTACCTCATTCACGAATGACAGGGACCTTCTCTTTGTGGCTTGGTGACTTCAATGGACATGTTGGACAACATACAGGGGGCTTCCATGGTATACATGGAGGCTACGGTTTTGATTCCTACAATGAGGAGGGAACCAGGCTGCTGGAGTTCTGCGATACAAATGATCTTATGATTTGCAACACTAACTTCAGGAAACCTGCTAGTCACCTACCGTTCTGGCAGACACACTACTCAAATTGACTACATCCTCGCCAGAAAAAGGAAAGATGGCTGCTTATAAATGCCAAAACCTTCCCAGGCAAAGAATGTACCCCTCAACATAGATTAGGAGTTAGTGACTTCAAAATCAGGGCTAAATGGATGCCCAGCAGACGACCAGCATGAGGGAGAAGGGTGTGGAAGCTTAAAGATCCTGCAAATGGACAGAGATTTAGAGACGTATTATTTGAAACCTTTGATGAACTAGAAGGGGATATGGCATCACATGATGTGGAAGACAACTGGAGGTTTCTATGGGATAACCTGCTGAGGGCCACTGACTAGATCTGTGGATGGTGCAAAGTCCCCTCTCGACCCAAGGTAACGTGGTGGTGGAACAATGTGGTTGACGGGGCTATTAGAGAAAATAACAGGCTTGGAAGGCCTGGAAGAACAGTAGTAGCAGGGAATTGTATCAGACTGCCAGAAGGAAAGCTAGGAGACAGGTTTATTTAGCTAGAAGGGAAACAGATAAGAAGAGATTTGCCAATGTTCTGTGCCGTGAGGACCAAAGACTTGAGGTATTTCGTGTTGCATGGAAGTGTGTGAGTTGGTGGCGAGTTAGCAGAAACGTTAGCACACCGGGCGAAATGCTTAGCGGGATTTCGTCTGTCTTTACGTTCTGAGTTCAAATTCCGCCGAGGTCGACTTTGCCTTTCATCCTTTCGGGGTCGATGAAGTAAGTACCAGTGAAACACTGGGGTCACTGTGATCGACTTAATCCGTTTGTCTGTCCTTGTTTGTCCCCTCTGTGTTTAGCCCCTTATGGGCAATAAAGAATTAAGACAGTGTGTGAGAGAGAATCGTGATGTCGTAGGAGAGAAATGTGTCTGCATGGATGCTGGTTCACTTGCACTAAATGAGGCTGCAAAGAGAGCGGTTTGGAGACACCAATATGAAAGGTTGCTCAATAAAGAAAATGAATGGGAGAAAGAGAGTCTGCCGAATATCGACCTAACAGAGGGACCAGCTATCCGAGTTGACAGTACCTTGGTAGATAAAGCAATTAAGAGTATGAAGACAGGGAAAGCCCCTGGCCCATCAGGAATCACTGCAGAGATGCTCAAAATATCTGGCAGTGTCGGCTATAGCCTAGTCACTCGTAGAGTTAACCAGGTGATACACAAAGGAGTCATACGCAATGAGGAAACTAGGATAGATGAATGGTTAGTCAGAGCTGTGCAAGACATGTACAGCGACGCTGTCAGTACGGTGAGGGTTGGCAACAAGTACAGTGAAGAATTCCAGGTAGAGGTAGGGGTCCACCAAGGTTCAGTCCTCAGCCTCATCCTGTTTATCATAGTCCTCCAGGCAGTAACAGAGGAATTCAAAACAGGATGCCCCTAGGAGCTCCTCTATACTGATGACCTTGCTCTAATTGTTAAGTTATTATCAGAACTAGAGAAGTTTCAGGTGTGGAAGCAAGGATGAGGTGGTGAAACACAACCTTCAAGCATTAGGCCTCACCGAAGCAATGACTAGTGACCGAGACCTTTGGAAATATGCCGTGTATGAGAAGACCCGTGGCTTATGCCATGGGGTGTAAACAGCCCACTTATGCGTACCTTTCCTTCACTGGACACTAAACTCTGCTTGCAAAGACTAGTTGAGGCAAGTCAAATTGAAATCAAATCAAATTTGCTGACTAGCACCCGTGCCTGTGGAACGCTAGGAGCACCATCCGAGCGTGATCGCTCTCAGAGCAGCTGACTGGCTTCCGTGCTGGTGGGACATAAAAAGCACCATTCGAGTGTGATCGTTACCAGCGTCGCCTTACTGGCACATGAAAAAACATTCGAGCAAGGTCATTGCCAGTACCGCTGGACGGGCTCCTGTGCAGGTGGCATGTAAATAACACTACATGAGCGTGGCCGCTGCCAGTATCGCCTGACTAGCCCTCGTGCCAGTGGCACGTAAAAGCACCCATTACATTCTCGGAGTGGTTGATGTTAGGAAGGGCATCCAGCTGTAGAAACGCTGCCAGATCACATTGGAGCCTGGTGCAGCCATCTGGTTCGCCAGTCCTCAGTCAAATTGTCCAACCCATGCTAGCATGGAAAGCGGACGTTAAACGATGATCATGATGATGATGATGATTTATATATATATATATATTTCGTTTTGGGATTTACTTTACAGCAGATATGTAGATGACATTAATATCATAGTTAGGACCAACTCTAGTGACGGTCGTGTAGAAACCGAAAGGAACGTAATGGAGAGCATCCAGCAAAT
>NC_068995.1:26311243-26312845 GCF_001194135.2 Octopus bimaculoides
ATGTTGTTCACAAGAACTCAGCTTTGTCACACAGCATGAAAATTAACATACTGATAGCAGACTTAGTTAGGATAATGAACAACATCTCCCCACTATGCGAACCCTATGAAACGAAAAAAACATATACAGAACTTCATGCACCGCATGCAGTTCTCTGGACATGATCAGAAAGATAGGATTCGAGTATACAGGGGAGCTAGAAAGAGGTTAGATAATATTATACGTAATGATACCAGTGGTACCTGCCCTAGATATAGAAACAAAGAATGGAATAGGATACAAAGAATTTGTGACAAAGCCAACAGGGCGAATACGTGGTATAAAACAGACAGATATCAAGGAGTGATGTTCATAGAGGCCACAGCCCATGGAGAACTAGCGCGTAGGTTTAGAAAAGTTCTGAAGGAGTCCAAACTCAACATTAAGATTGTTGAAAAGCCAGGGAACTCCATCAGATCACAACTATGTAGGACGTACCCCTTTGAGAATAACATATGTACCAATGATAACTGCATGGTATGTAGGATTAGCCCTGGCATTAACTGCAGAAATAGAAATGTAGTTTACAGCATAAAATGCATGGAAGGTGCTTGTAAAGACCTGAATATGACATACATAGGGGAAACATCTAGGAGCATTGCGGAATGACTAAACGAAGATCTGAGACAATATGACGACAAAAAACAGTCCTCCATACTCTACCAACCTGCCAAAGACCAGCATGGAGGTAACTTGGGTCAACTTGACATCCGCATCTTATCCAAACACCCAAAAGACCCAACTCTAAGACAAATACGGGAGTACGTCCTTATAAATGAAACTTCCCCAATACTAAATAGGAAATATATATAGATATCATACCCCTATACCCACATTTTACACAGGTACAGTAGAACAGTTAATGGGCTTTTATGCAGATAGATGTATGTATGTCTCTGTGTGTGTGGGTGTGTGTGTGTGTGTGCATGCACATGTATGTAAACAAACAGGTCTACATACAGACGGGTAGGTACATAGGGTATATGAACAGACAACCACATACGCAAATAGAGACTGAAACACATGACCACATATACACACACACTTTACTTCACACGAAGACACATGTCCACACATATGGAGATTCGCACCCATACATACAAACATGGTACATAGCAGCAAAACACACACACACACACACACACACACACACACACATACACACGCACACACAGACACTTAGACGTGCACACACAAGGAGACAGAGATACATACATACATATACACACATGCACACACATACATAAAAAACACACAAACACAGGAATATGCAGAATACATACATACATACATGCAAACGCACACGCATGCATACATATATGCATACACACACATACATATGCACACACACACACACACACACACATGCATACATACACACATACTGAGACACACACATGCGTAAAAACAAACAAAAGCAAAAAAGAACACAGCGTAAATAACGGACAGTCAAAACGCAACGAAAATTTTAGGAAAATAAAAAGAAAGATAAGTGGAAATTTTACCGGTGAGTGTGTTAAATTTTAAGGCATAATAAGAAAATGACTCTCCCCAGACACAACA
>NC_068995.1:26315446-26316776 GCF_001194135.2 Octopus bimaculoides
ATTTTCTTTGTATTCAAATATATATGCATGTAGGTGTATGTAGTTTTTATGTAAGAGACCATGCATTTATGCATGTTAGATAAGTGTGTTGATTTTATTGTTTACACTTTGTTTTGTCTCTGTTTTTTCCTACTTCTATTTAAAAATATCCGTTGGCCAGAACAGTTGTAGTTTCTTACACAGATAGACTCGAAAATACATTAACATGTTCCTGTTTCTCTTCTTTTTTCTCTTTTTTACAATTTATTTACAAATATCCAGTCAGCTTCTCCAACATAGCCGCTTTGTTTTTCCTTCTATTTTTTTTTTTTTTTTTTTGGTAAAACCTTTTTTGATGTTTTCCTTTAATTTTTTTTTATATTGAGGAGAATGGTAATACATAACTATTTTTATTATTATTATTATCATAATTAAAGTTTTTTCTTACATGTTTTTATTACCACTTGAAACGGTCGTATGTGGATAATAAACTTTGCTTGTGAAGACATATTGAGGCAAGTGTAAGCGAATCAAAATCACTGACGTGGCCAATGACAATACCGTCTAACTGGCACTCATACCAGTGGAACATTAAAGGCACATCCGAGCATGATCGTTGCCAGGGTACGGATTGGTTCCCGTGCCGGTGACACATGAAAAGCACCATTCGAGCATCATTGTTGCCAGCATCGCCTTACCGGCACATGAACAACAACATTCAAGCATGGTCGTTGCCAGTGCCACTGGACTGGCTCCTGTGCAGGTAGCACGTAAAAAACACCTTCTGAGCGTGGTCAATGCCAGAACCACCTGACTGGCCTTCGTGCCAGTGGCATGTAAAAGCACCCACTACACTCTTGGAATGGTTGGTGTTAGGAAGGGCATCCAGCTGCAGAAACTTTGCCAGATCAGATTGAGTGTGGTGCAGCCTCAGGCTCACCAGTCCTCAGTCAAACTATCTAACCCATGCCAGCATGGAAAGCGGATGTTAAACAATGATGATGAACATCTCTTCTCCATTTTCCTAATTGTTGGTAGTGTTTTATATAAGATTTTATCTTATACATGCCTATAACAAACTTTTTACTCTTATGTGTGTGTGTATATGCATGTCTTTATCTGTATATATCTATGTGTATGTAACTGCATATATGTATGTGTATATATATATCCATCTATATATGTATGCGCTTGTAGATATGTCTCTACATGTTTACTTTAATGTGTTTGTAAGTGTATTTATATATATCCCAACATGCTTATACATGTATTAAATTATTTATAATTTTCTGCATGTGAACGAGTATATTAGTATCGGTATATGTGTGTGTGTGTGTGTGTGTGTGTGTGT
>NC_068995.1:26316876-26320453 GCF_001194135.2 Octopus bimaculoides
TCTCTCTCTCTCTCTCGCGCGCGCTTTTTCTGTTAATCACTCACACATTCACTCACTACAAAAACTGAATGGAATTTCAGTTATCGCTCTCTCCCTTTCTTTCTCTCTCTCTCATATACACACACCATCAACATTACTCTCTCAGTTTCTTCACACACACTAACAAAAGCAACTTATATACACACTACACTTTCTGTCTCACACACCCCCATCAAACACACACACACACACGCACGTACATCAATTCTTTCGTCTCACGCCAACTTCAAAAGAATTCCACTCATACAACTGCACTCTCTCTGTCTCTTTCACGCCGACTTCAAAAGATCCCCTTTCACCCCAACCACATATTACCAAAATATTTTCACTTGTCCGGGCATTGCTATTATAGACAAATTCACAACAATTCGACTCGAGAGATAAACACAAACCACCTCGTGCAGACTGCAAATCTCCCGCCAAATTAGCTGCAAAAACACACACATCCATTTCATATATCTACTTTCACTTTCTGCTCTCTGATTAGACAGACGTCCAATACAATAGCTCTCAGCCACATTTTCTTCTCTAAAAAGGTACATGTCTATGCCTAACCGAAAACGATCACAGCCACATCATCCAAACAGAGCGGTTGAAACCAGGCTTAGCTGCTAGTATATATATATATATATATATATATATATATATATATATATATAAATGAAATATTAAGGAGACTTCAAATAGGTTCAACAATTTATAAAAACATATATTGTGCCATGGATCAAAGTTTATCAGTTTTTAAAATATAGAAATGTATCAATCATTAAAATATATTAAAAATCTATGAATACACAAATATATAAGACAATTTAATATACATACATAAATAGACAAATGAGATTAAGTTATAAAAGTGTAGATGTATAAAAGTATAGCTGTATAAAGATATATATGGAGACATTTAGAATTACACTTGCATTAAGAGGCGTTGCAAAAAATATTTAAAAATAAATATGCCCTTATGAGAAGTTGAATAAAGTCTTATGAAAAGAGCAAATAAAGAAAAATCATATTGTTGAAATTAGATTTTTCAGAAAATATATGTAATTAATCCAAGAAAATAGGCAATCCTGTTTAGATAAACTGTTAGTCGTAGTCCTCTTATGGCTGATTCAGGGGCACAGTAATCCATTGATTCTAAGGGTATTTTCACTCCAAAATTGGATACTGCCTCCTTCATCAGAGACAGTATAGTATTCAGGATTCATATTTTGTACAATGTTGTAATAGGTAGATGAGATTTAGTTATATACGGAGGGGCATTTATTAACAGGAAGAGGAAGTGTAATAGGAATTATGGGAAATACAATTTAGAAAATGTTTTAAATGTTGAGCGGTATTTATGGTTACAGGAATACATAACATCCGAGAACTTATTTAATGATGTAGAGTCATATTGAGGAAAAATATTCATGGACTCTCTAATACACAATTTACATACACGTATTGTGTGAGGGGGAAGGGACTTCTTCTGTTACAGTTTCTTACAGCTGTTTCAGTCAAGAGGTTATAGTACCCCACTTTACTTCCATCCCTTCAGTGAACTGAAGTATTTGGTAGATAAGATTAAGGTACTTGGGTGTGTCTCTGGGCTTTGTCAGAGAGTTTAGAAAGTTCATACAAAAGAATCAATTATTATTATGATTATTATTATGTGTATTATATTATTCTTATTATATAAAGTATAAACAGAGGAAAGGGAAAATTATCAAAAGAGAAGAAATATGTATATACCTATGGGTATGTTTTTACGTAAATATATATGTGTGTGTGTGTGTGTGTGTGTGTGTGTATTCCTCATTTATATACCTTTTCATTCCTACATAACTACAATAAGCTTAAGATAGATTGATTATTTAAATTCCACTATTATTTCTCTTTTAATGACTTTCTCCTACCTCTGTTTATACTTTATCTAATAAGAAAAATATAATATACCTAATAATAATAATACTTGATTCCTTTGTATGCATATACATATATATATAAATGTTTAGATATGTATTTATGTACGTATATGTAAAAGTGTGCATATATGTATTTATATTTATAACTTAACCTTATGAACTTTCTAAACTCCCTGACGAAGCTCAGAGGCACACCCAAGTACCTTAATCTTATCTACCAAATACTTCAATGCACTGAAGGGATGGAAGTAAAGTACAGTACTATGACCTCTTGGTTGAAACAGCTGTAAGAAACTATTCTACTTTCTATGTTCTACATTATATATTTTAATAATTACTGGTATTTTTATATGTAAAACGTAATATGTTGGACATGTATGTATATTGTTATAATTTTATTTTTTTTTAATTAAATAAATAGACATAATATGGCTAAAAGTTGATGAATACCACCTCTTGATCCCATCCATTTTCTTATTGCCATATAAATAAAGGGCAAAACAACTCTTTAACCTCACCCATTTATTACATTCAGTAGTGTAATTGCTATGCAATGAAAAAACATTGTGTATCAATAATTGGGTATTCTACCAGCAGTATATTGGATACATATTATCCCTTAGTTGGTTGGATTCACAACCTCTAACTCTCTTGGAATTATATATATATACACACACACACATATATATATATTAGAGAAATGTACTTGCATAGCAAGTGACCTGATCTAAGATTGTGTGCAGGAACAAAAACAATTCTTAAATGGCTTATAAACACCTTCCATGCTGCAATTATATATATATATATATACTAGCAGAGGCACCTGGCGTTGCTCGGGAATGAAATTGTTGCTTATATACTTGAAAAAAAAAGGCAAAATATGCTGTATAGAAATTTGAGAGGACATTCTGTAGATGAATGATGGCTGGGCGCCTCTCATGAATGGGGAAAATTGAAGATGTGCCAAAAAGCCTCATTGGTACTTGGAAACTTTTACGAAAATTAAAATGGGGATTAAATGAAAAAAACGATTTACGTGAATATCCTCACAAGAGTAACTGAAATAAATGGCATTTACAAAGACACGCACACACACGTGTCTTTGTAAATGTGTTTGTATACATTTATGTATGTGTGTGTTTGTAAGAGACAGAGTGTGAGTGAGAGAGAGAGATTGTTATCATGTATACGTAAATGCATAAATATGCATACATCTTTGTGTGTGTGTTTGTAAGAGACAGAGTGTGAGTAAAGTCAAGGGGTGTGTGTGTGCGTGTGTATGTGTGTGAGATAGAGTGAGAGAGCGGTGTGTATGTAGTATTTACTCTCTCTCTCTCTCTCTCTTTCATACACACTCACACACACTCACACACAAAATAGAGGGTGAAGGTTTTTGCCGTTGTTACGTCAATACCGGAAGTTGACATTGAGGAACCTTTTTAAAGAAGTGAATCTTAAATATAAAGCAATATTATTTATTTTTAATTAAAAAAAATCAAATGAAGAGCCTAAGATTTATCCGAGGTCAAATTATTCACGCATCACAAGTATGGAAGCATTTGGTGAAGTCGATTTCACGTGAAAAGCGATTACACACACATCTCTGTTTTATATATAGTATAGATATA
>NC_068995.1:26321450-26324149 GCF_001194135.2 Octopus bimaculoides
CAGTTGTGGTGTGCAAGAGACGATTGCGCTGGTATGGACATGTGGTGAGAATGGACGAGGATAGCTGCGTGAAAAAGTGCCACACCCTAACAGTTGAGGGAACCCGTGGAAGAGGTAGGCCCAGGAAGACCTGGGCTGAGGTAGTGAGGCAAGACCTTCAAACATTGGGCCTCACCGAGGCGATGACTTCTGACCGAGACCTTTGGAAATGTGCTGTGCGTGAGAAGACCCGACAAGCCAAGTGAGACCTAAATCCAAGGCCTCTGCTAGGGGTGTAGCCAGCCCACTCATGCATACCATTGCTACATTGGAAGACTTGTTGAGGCAAGTGAAATCAAACTAAATTCGACAACTGGCACCTGTGCCAACGTCGTCTCCTTCATTGGACACGAAACTGTTTGTGAAGACTTATTGGGGCAAGCAAAAGCGAAATCGGGATAGCACCTGTGCCCAGCGTCGTCTTTCTGGCACTTGTGCCCGTGACATGGTGTAAGGATTTTCGAGCGAGATCGTTGCCAGTGCCCCTGGACTGGCTCTTGTGTGGGTGGCACATAAAATACACCATTTTGAGCGTGGTCGTTGCCAGTACCACCTGACTGGCCTTTATGCAGGTGACACGTAAAAGCACCCACTACACTCTCTGAGTGGTTGGCGTTAGGAAGGGCATCCAGCTGTAGAAACTCTGCCAAATCAGATTAGAGCCTGGTGTTGCCATCCGGTTTCACCAGTCCTCAGTCAAATCGTCCAACTCATGCTAGCATGGTAAGTGGACGTTCAACGATGATGATGATGATGATGATGTGTATCGTGCTTAATTGCAGGTCAAATTTTTGTTGACATTTTGAATATTAAACATTGTACAAATGTGAAACTTGGTCCACTGAAAAATCCTAGGTAGGTACATATGCAGTGACCATTTCAATCGTATTGATACAATACAAAGTTATGCTGAGTTATGCATTTTGAGGTGTTTTCAACTGTGTCATGCTTTATTGCAGGTGTACGAAAATGTCAATTTAAAGTAATAAAACAAAGTATTATCATTAGATTACTATGTTATGGTAATAGTGAAACACACTACTAAAGATTAGCAGCAAAAGATATGAAACAAACACAATTAAATTGTTGTTGCTGAAGTTTGTCTACATAACTTCCTTGTTTAGAAACGACATCAAACAGTCTTTTGTCCACAGATGTTAGCTGGCTAATCTGAGATGTTATGGTACCAGCAACTGTTTTGATCTTTTCCCACAGGGCATCCTTTGATGGAAGCTGGATACCTCCTTCATACACTTTCTTCTTCATGATTGACCAGAGCTGTTCAATAGGGTTTAGGTCAGGAGAACAGAGAGGTCAAGCCAGGAGTGATTGGCCTGTGATTCCCAAAGTTGTGAGGTACAAAATTGTAGCCTTGGTTAAAAGTGAAGGAGCATTGTCATGCATAAAAATCAATCGCCATCGACACGACAGTAGCAGATCATCTAACCATGCTGCAAAATGCTCCTCCATGAATGCGGTGCAAGAGTTGCTGGTGAGCTTGACACCTTCTGGCACCCAGAAAGGCCTGACAAGTTCATTTCCTATGATTCTCGCCCAAAAACATGACACCACCAACTTCTTGATCCAAATGTGATGTGGGCGACAGGCTCCAAGAGGTACCCAAATTTGGCCCGTCCGTCTGGGCCATCCAGAGTAGCTCTGGCCTCATATGAGAAGAGGACATCTTGAAAATTGATCTTCGTGTACTTCTGTACCCAATCAATACGTTTCTCTTTGTGGTTCTTCCTTAGGAGGGATCTAGCGATGCACTTAATACTTCTGGCCGTCTCTTTAAGGATCCTACACTGAGTGCTTCTCGACAGAGGAGCAACCTCAGCAATTTTAAATATGGCAGTACTTGTGCCACCAAGGTCTTTTCTTACTTGTCTACCTATTTTTCGGATGTCACGCTGGGATACACTTCTCATACCTTTATCTTGCCTTGGTTTGGTGATGGGGTTTTCCACATACGCCTTCAATGTTCTTGTATCCCTACCAAGTTCATGGGCTCATTCTACAGATAAGACTTCTGCGAGACCTGCAACAATCTCCATCTTTTCTGTAGCTGTCAGACATCGTTCAGGGACATTTTCATACACTTGCAATGAAGCGTGATACAGTTAAAAGCACTTCAAAACATATAACTCAAGATAACTTTGTATGTCGCTTATCAATATGATTGAAATGTCCACTGTGTACATACATATCTAGCATCTTTCAATGGAACAAGTTTCCTGCTTGTATAATGCATAATATTCAAAATATCAATAAAAATTTGACGTGCAATAAAGTGTGATACACAGTTTATATACAGGAGTTGGACAAAATAATGGAAGCACCAAGCATCATAATTTTGAAATATCTATAAAACCATCAAAAGCTTGTTTATTTACTGTTCGCCAGGAGCTGCACAAAGTTTGGATTTCATTGGAGGGATGCAATTAGAAAACCACTACTTTCAAAAACAAACGTTGCAAAGCATTTAGAGTGGATTAAAACCTACAGAATTGGTCCCAAGAGCAGTAGAAGACTGTTACTTTCTTGGACGAGTCATGCTTTACCTTATTTCCGACCACTGGCCGAGTATACGAGTGGAGACAGCCAAAAGAAACATTTGACCCAGACTGCCTTCTTCCCACTGTTAAACATGGAGGAGGATC
>NC_068995.1:26324594-26325740 GCF_001194135.2 Octopus bimaculoides
AAACTCCTGCCCAGCGCCTGTTTGGGGCTATATATAACTAACACATGCGACTGATTCCTTCACTTGCTCCTAAAATCTTTGCCAAATTAATACGACCATAACAGAATGACCAGATAAGTCTTCCTGTCTTTTAGCCAGGCTTCCACTTACTACTTATTTTTGCCTTTGATCTTCATACCTTAAACTCTGCGTATTTCCATGTTTTCAGTTGTATTTCCTCGCACAGTCACTTAAAGCTATATCTTGTCTTAGAATTAGCTGGCCACCATTCTGTATTTACTGTGTACAAACAATAGAAATTCCTAAACGCCTCGTGCTTTGAATAACCCTCTCTCTCTTTTAATCTTTCTCTTTCAATTTCACTCCCTCCCTGTTTTAATCTGTCTGTGCCTCTCCCGATATTTATTTCACTATGTATATCTCGATTCCACTCTCTCTCTCTCTATATATATATATATCTTCTCCCTCCCCTCCAATTAACTCCTGCCCAGCGGCTGTTTGGTGCACCCGCCCTCCCACCTCCTCCACCAGTACCGGAAGTTCCTATCTTGTACTCCAGTACCAGAAGTTCCTATCTTCTACACCAGTATCGGAGGTTCCTATCTTCTACACCAGTATCGGAGGTTCTTATCTTCCTCACCAGTACCATGACTGTCCCCCATGAACACTTCTAAAGAGTTTCCACCCCCACTTTGGTTTTATCCCCCTATGTAAAGTAGAGATCATATGGTGCATACTACGATAGTATAGTGGATGCTGGCTGAAAGGAATGCTACTGATTGTTATGTTCTCTGCAAAATGCGAGCTTTCTTTTCAGGTACATGAGGCCGTTCCCTGCCCCAAGGTTTTACGAGTCCATACCCCCCACACCCTCAGGGTTGGCACTCTTAACGTCGGCACACTGAAAGGTAGATCTGGTGAGATTGTTGAGATGCTTGAACGGAGACGTGTCAATATCTGCTGCTTCCAAGAAGTACGGTGGAGAGGTTGTTCCGCTAGGCTCCTCACAGGCAAAGAACACAGGTACAAGATTTTCTGGGCAGGAAACACAGACGGGGTCAGGGGTGTGGGTATACTTCTTGCAGAGAAATGGGTGGATAAGGTAATCGAGGTGGTTAGAGTATGCGATAGAATACTTAAGATTAG
>NC_068995.1:26329610-26331030 GCF_001194135.2 Octopus bimaculoides
GTGTGTGTGTGTGTGTGTGTGTGTGTGTGTGTGTGTGTGTGTGTGTGCATGTATATATGTGTGATTTTTTATTGTCCACAAGGGGCCAACATATGTGTGTAGTTATATATGTGTGTGTGTGTGTATATATATATATCAGAAGTAAGGACCTAAATCCTTCAAAGGGATGTTAAACATCCAAGTCTGCTGCCAGTTCAATCTAAGCAATGAATATATAAAAAACTATATATTCAATATTGGTATAATCATAAACTTAAGTATTCTAAAAGGAAAAAATATATAAGCATAGACGATGCTTTAATACAAAACTGGTACAAATCCAATAAAGATTCTTCAAGTTGTTTCCAAGCCTAATCAATTCAAACAAAACAAAAAATAATCCTTTTGAAATCACACATTTATCTTTTCTTCAGGAATTCATTATTGGAATGAATGGGTTTAACCAACAAAAATATAAAGGCCTTTACAATAACCCAGAAAGGAGCAGACAATTGAATTATGATAGAAGGAAATTACCCGAACGCCAGACCAATCAAAAAATATATAAATCCACTTCAGCGGTTATTCAAATTACAATTCACTATATATAAATACTTGTTAATGACATTTGCAATTACTGTCTAAACTAAACATAAAGAAAACAGACAATCAATCTACAGATAAGTTAATGAAATAAATAATCTATTAACTTTTAAGAATTATAGAGTTTGTTAATTAAAATATTAAAAACCAACATATATTGTCCACTAAAAGGTAATTAATACAATAATTAATACAAAGTTAATAATATGATGGTTTTAAATGAAAAGAAAAGAAATAGGTTTCTAGTTTGTTTTTAATTTTAAATTTTAAATTTTTAGAAGTTTAATAATTTAAGTTTATCTGATATTGTGAGACAGAAGGAATTTATCATGCAATTACTTCTCACTTGTTTTGATTTATTTCTTTATATGGGAGGGAAACTACTCTGCTTTACTTCAAGGAAGTCATTTGTAAATAAAAGAATTTCTTTTCACATAAGTTATTCTGGAAGGAGCTTCATGAGACCACTGCAGAGACACTTCTGACAGATTTCAGTGACCGTTGGAAAAACAAATATAACAGTGACTCCATTAATTCCTAGAAATATCTGAAGAAGGAATTTTTATATTCCGAAATATCATATTAGACTATAATTAATTAAATTATTTATAACAGCTATTATAGTCCACACTGCATTGTGCCATTCCAGACACATTACATTTCGCAAACAATACACAATGCTCCCAGCTAACTATGGTCAATATAAAGACCTTAACTTGGGAACAAAAAAGAAAAAAAAACAGCGTTAACAAATGTGTGGAAAATGAATATGAAACAAAAATGTGTGCTGGAGACCCGGGTGGGGGTGGGGTTTTTGGAAAATTCACAAGATCCGATT
>NC_068995.1:26332978-26335300 GCF_001194135.2 Octopus bimaculoides
ACCTGAACTAAAATACCCTCTTATCTTTACGCCTGGACCAGGCCAAGTTCACAACCACTAGGGAGTTAATCAAACTATCAGAAAAACGTGCTAAATTTGGATGCCAAATAAACTTTCTTAAACACTGCCTAAAAAACAACATAATTCCCAACACCATCAGGAACATACATCTACCCACGTGTTTCCGCAGTCTTACCCTTCGACAATTACTGAAATACATACGTACGTTCGTCATCAGAAAAATCATACACTATCTACACCATCAACTCCATGAGCACTTACGCAAATTCTCTGAAATAATATCCAGCATCACATCAACCCCAGAACCTACACACTGAAGAACAACCATATCACCAATGCGTGGAACAAGAGAAGAAACACCTCAAACTTAAATTCCTGTGGCTTTGTACCAAACGCCATCACAACAACTCAGCCTATTACACAAACACAGATGAATGAGACACTTCCACCAATCAAGATAACCCTAACATCGGGGATACCAGCACACAATCAACAACGAAACCCCAAGTAACAGACTTGAGTGGGTCACTTTCCCATGAAGAACTAGAATTCCTCAGTCTGGGCCTTATCTTGACCCAACATCCGAACAAGAAAATCTTACTTGACCTGGAAGCCAAATTTTGCCCAATTCAAATGCTATCAGTAATAATGAACAACAACAACAACACACTCGGCAAATTTCCCAAGTACCAGCTAGACAACCCACTCCACCCACCCCAATCCATCCGAGAACTCAACCACAAACTATCCAGACTGAAACAGTCTATCTCCAACATCTTAAGGAAGTAATCAAAAATAATACCAAACTTAACCAATGCACAACATGAAACATTGACAAAACTAAAAAATAAAATCCTTATCTACTTACCATTAGATGAAGGGAAAGAAACCTGCATTTCTTGTTAAATTTATGTGGCACTACAACATTTAAGCAATGACAGATTATATTCTGAAGTGATAGATACAACCGAGACCAGGATTGAACACCGCCTGGACTAACATTTGTAGACAGAAACAACTACATACAAGAACAACTTCACAAAAAACAGTAGATTACCCAGATTCTACCACCTCATTAAAACACACAAAGATAGTGACACAAGCCGGATTAGACCCATCGTCTCCAGCTTGGAAGGACCTCTATATAAAATATCCTGGTTCCTTACCCACATCCTGAAATCTGTACTCTCCACCATACCTGGACATGTCAAGAACTCCGACAAAGTTATCAAAAGACTGCACCAACTGCCCCCAAACCAACTCAGACGAAACAGATATGCTTTCATCTTGATGTTGTCTCAATGGCGGTCAACTTATTGACTGATTGCGTCCGACATCCACTGCTAATATAGATCAACCATTGTCCATCATTGTGGACAATACCTACTTCTCTTTCCATGATCACACATACAAGCAGACAACAGGTCTCCCCATGGGATCCAGTCTCTTGGGCCTACTGGCCATCACCTATATGAACCATCTAGAACATCAAGCACTCGACATCTGCTACACGTGTACCTTTTTCACCAGGTACATAGATGACATCCTCATACTTACATCCTCCTGTGAAGACGCCAACAGAATATTTAAGACGTTCAACAACATGGACAGGAATATACGGTTTACTATAGAACATCCCAACAACACTGGATCTCTATCGCTGCTCGACTTCCAACTAAAAATAATGGAAGAAGGAGAGATCGACACCAAGTTCTACAGGAAAGTAACCAGTTCGCTCCCTACAATTCAGTCCTTCCACTCAGTGCCAAAATAGGATACACCAGAAATGAACTTACATACATCAAGAGGAAGTGCAGCAGGACAGAGGACAAGGTAACCCACACTACATGCTTCATAGAGGTATTGAAAACTAACAGGTGTTCTATATCCATTGTAAATCAGCTTAAGTACCTAAGCAATGCACAATGCCTCCAGCGAACTACAAAACCCTCTCATATGGGTGTGTGTGTGTATACATACACACATGCATATATACATGTATGTATGTATATGTGCGTGTGTGTGTATTTACATATACATATGTATGTGTATATATATATATATATATATATATATATAAAAATGAGAATGTGTGTGTCTGTCTGTCTGTCTGTGTGAATCCCTAAAACTCGAGAACTACGCAACCAATTTCATTCAAATTTTACACATGCCTTACTTAGGGTTCCAGTTGTGTTTTAGTCAAAAAAAATTATTAACTTCTTGCAGAGTTCGAGCACACGGCAACATAATATCTCCTCCACTATTTAAGTATTACGTGTCAAAAGTGAAACAAAAACACTC
>NC_068995.1:26339969-26341013 GCF_001194135.2 Octopus bimaculoides
GTGATCTGAACAGAACCGCTTCTGACACAGAGAATCGGGAGCCCTTTTGGTCATTCTATTTTCCTTGCTGGAAGGGTTCCTAACCCATGGGCAAAGAGGGGTTAGATGATGGCGGTGGTGTTTTCAAAGGGATGGCATGTGTAACCTGATCACCTCTGCTGATCAAACTCCCAACCCAAAGAACTAAAGTATTTCAGATTGCAAGACAGTCTGTGAGAGAACACCGTGGTGTCGTAGGAGAGAAATGTGTGCGCATGGATGATGGTGGCATTGTGTTTAATGATTCTGCAAAGAAAGAGGCTTGGAGACAACATTATGAATGACTGCTGAATGGGAGAAGGAGAGTCTGCCAACAGTTGACCTAATTGAGGGACAAGCTATCTGAATCAACAATACCCAGATAGATAAAGCAATTAAGGATATGAAGACAGGGAAAGCACCTGGCCCATCAGGAATCACTGCTGGAATGCTTAAAATATCCAGCAGTGTGGGTTATGGTCTTGTCACTCGCATCATAAATAAGGTAGTTCATGAAGGACCCAATGGCTGGTGTAGCAGCACCATAATCAACTGCTACAAGAGGAAAGATAATGCTTTAGATAGAAATTACTACAGTAGTATCAAATTATTGGATCAGGTGATCAAAGTTACAGAGAGGGTCATAGCCCAACTAATTAGGGACAGAGTTAGCCTAGATGAGATGCAATTTGGTTTTGTGCCAGGCAGAAGCACCACTGATGCTATATTTCTGGTAAGGTAACTGCAGGAGAAATACATACTCAAAGATCGATTTGTAATAGGAGTAGGAAGAGTAAATTAGATTGTTTTAGAGGGGAAAATGATTTTGCATGTAGTTTTATTGATTTTATTTGTAATTGGGAGTTATTTTGACGGAAAAAATGACGCTGTGACCTAAGTTATGGTATTTAGAATATTAATTCCGATACTTTCATCCAAGAAATTTGGAATTGTGTAAATGTATGAATTTAAACATACACACACACACACACACACAGAGAAAATCTGCCTTTTATAGATAAGATA
>NC_068995.1:26341783-26349069 GCF_001194135.2 Octopus bimaculoides
ATATATATATATATATATATAAATATACATACAGTTCTATATTTAAGAGATGAGGTATTATGTACATTATTTACATTTGACAAATATTTGACCTCATCTTGTTTGTTAAGACAATGTTTCGGCTGATATACCTTCCAGCCTTCATTGTGTGTCTTGGGGAAATTTAAAACCTGGGTTCTCATTCCTAAGGTATTTTTCAATGGCATTATCATTATTATTATAATCATTATGCCATATGCCCGTGGGCATATGACGTAGTGGTTAAGAGCACGGACTACTAACCCCAAGATTCTGAGTCCAATTCCAGTCAGTGACAAGAAGAAGAAGGACAACGACAACGACAACATCGAAAACTTGATATTCACATTATTCATTTTTATGGATACAAATTTTCTTTTCTGAGCCTTACTTAAAAAATTTTTTAATGCATTATGTCCAATTTTCCACACTTGAAACATTTACGATTTTTAAAAGGACAATTACTTTTAAAATGTAAACCCCCACACACATAGCATGGATTTGGTCTTGACATTCGTTTTTCTTTATTCTTATCTGTTTCAAGTCGACACACATGTATCTGAGAGCAATCTTTTTCTTCAATTTTATCCGTGTCATGTCTTAAATTTGTAATCCTCTGGCATTCTTCAGCCACTGCCTGTAGAGTTAATTTTCGGTCCTGTACTAATTTTGTTAATATATGGGAACGTATATCAATATGTTTTCTTGAACAAAAGTTAGACATTTGAACAAATCCAGGATTAATTCATTTAATTTGAATTTTTCATACTCTCTGTTAACGACCCCAGCATAGGTGATGAAATCTTCATCATCTTTTCTGACTAAATTTAAATATTGCCAATGAGTATTGAACAGGAAACTTCTTTCACTGAAAATTCTCAATAACAAATTAACTGTTTCATCGAAACAAATCTCACCTGGCTTCTTTGGCAGAATATAGTGACAGTATTTTTTATGTTCAGCAAGGGATAACTTTCTTAAAAGTAGTCACACCTTCTTCTCATCATTCCAATTTTTACATTATTCTTTGAAGATTTCTTAGTATCTTCTAAAATATGAAGAAAAAGTAGTACCTTCTCCTGGGTTATAAATAAATTCTCCAATTGAATTTGCTATGCTGCCTGACAAGAACAAGCCTGAAGTATTTTCAGACTTCTTCAACATTACTTCCAGTGGTATTGTTGCAACTGCACCATATGGGCCAACATGTCTCCCATGTTAAATAATTTTTTCCTTTGGTTCCATACCAAAAAAAAAAAAAATTAACATCTGACGCAAGCTTCGAATATCGCATAGCCACTTTTATATTCCAAGTTTGATAAATAATTTACACAGCGGAGGTTAATCAATGTGTTCACACAACGTACTTTGCAAGGCTACCAAAACGCTTTCTCCATGACTACTACCAACCTCTACTCTTTATAAGAGTTTGGCTAGTCCATTCTTCCAATCCCCCAGGGATGTCAATGACTGGTCACAACTGACTAGGTTAAAAGCCTTTGTGAGGTCATTGAAGGTGATAAAGAGTGGTTGTCTTTGCTCTCAGCACTTCTCCTGTAGCTTTTGGAGAGAGAAAATCATGTCGATGGTGGAGTGTTTTGATCTGAAACCACACTAAGATTTAGGGTATACCCTCTCAGTGATTTTCTGTAGCCAGTTTAAGACCATGTGGGCAAAGACCTACCCAACAATGCTTAACAGTGAGATGCCTCAGTAGTTATTGGAGTTGTTTTTGTCCCCTTTGTTCTTATGTAGAGTGACAATGTTGCAGTGCCTCATGTCTTGCGGCACTGATCCCTACTCCCTGTACTGACACAGTAGCTTCAGCAAGTGGCTAAGTAGAACTCTCCTTGCACATCTGATGATCTCTGGTGAGATGCCATCCAAACCCGGTACTTTTCCAGTGGACAAGCCAGCAATGGCTCTGCTCAGGTCTTCAGCAGTTGGCAGTGTGTCCAGCTCCACCATGTCTAGTACACTGTCTGAGATGTTGCTTTCCTTAGCATAGAGTTCGGGGTAATGTTCCACTCATTTCTCCCGCTGCTATCTTTTGCCCTCGAAAACTTCCCCTGTTCTGGATTTCAATGGAGCTATCTTGCTCTGGGCTGGACAAATGGCTTTCTAGATGCCCTCATACATTCCATAAATGTTGCTCATGTCAAATGACAAACCAGTAGTATTTGCACAATGTCTCACTGTCTTCTGCATGCTGTTCCTTGCTGATCTTGCAGCATTGCCCTGGTGGGTTGGTGTTTGTGCTTCAACAGGGCAACACGCTTCTCCTCCATGGGGGTATTGAGTTCTTTCACATTCGCTTCAAACTAGTCATGTGTCATTTTCCTCCTCCTCCTCCACCTAGGACAGTGTTAATGATATCTCTGAGAGAATCCCATCTCTGCTGAACATTGTCTTCTGGAGGGTCTGCAAGGATGGTGTCTTAGTTAGCTGTTGGGTTGCAGTAGGACTGATGCACTGCTTGCTTGGAGGCTTGGTGCAGTGCATCATTTTAGGTTGGGGTTTGAGATTACAGCAAACCAGAGAGTGGTCCGTGATGCAGCCAGCACTGCAAAAAGACTGAGTCAAAAGGACATTCTTCAGGTGGTTGCATCTTGTGATAACCAAATCTAGCTGGTACCAGTGCCATGAGCAAGGGTGACGCGAGGAGATCCTGTGTTGAGCTTTCGCCTGGATGTAGGTGTTGAGCTTTCGCCTGGATATATTGCAAGCAAAGGAGCAAACCCCTTACCACCTTCTAGCAGATGACAGGATCACCAGACCAAACAGTGTCAGGCTATTTGTGCCCATCTTCAGTAGTGAACACCAGTCCACTAGAGTTATATCGCGAGCTGGAGTGAACTCTTACTATTTCTAGTGGTCAGGTGTTCACCATAGAAGATGGGCACAAATAGCTTGAAACCGTTCAGTCTGGTGAGTACGTCTTCTAGAAAGTGGTAGGGGTTCGCTCGCCTGCTTGTAATATATACTGGGTGCAGATTGCACTGATAACCTGCTGGCAGGGTTAAACAGCAGTAATGTCAAACAGCCATACTGATGTGGCGATAAAAATTACTTCTCAGTAGAGCTACTACTTTCATCTCTTACTGAGATTTTCTAACTAGCTACTTTGCTTGTCATTCATTCCATTTGCTATCATTTATCTATTTATATAAATTCTATAGATAACATGGAATTCCTGATGTATATCCAGTAGCAAGAGCATGCCCACTGATTGATGACTGTATGATGACAAGCTTTGCATAATATTCTACAAAGATTTTGCTTGAATCTTTTTTAACTATATTATTATTATTATTATTATTAATATTATTTCATAAACAATATATGTGCTACTATTAGTTTCATGTGCTGAGAACATGCCAAACATTGTTTTATAACATGTCTGGTGTTCAGCACAATCATCAGACACTACCCACATGGCATAATAAACTAAAAATAATACAAGAGAAAAAACAAGAAAAGGCAAAAAGGAGGTATATATGAAAAGTAAAAGGTTGAAAAACCAGTAAACAGAAAATTAGAAAGAAGCGACAGGGGAACAAGAGTTATTTCCATTAGACCATAAATTATAAAGCTGAAAAGATACTGGCTTAGAGCCTCTATAGTACAGTTATTTAATCTCGTGGGGGAGGTACTTCTCAATTCTTCAACAGGAACTAAGGTATATCCTTATAACAGCTGAAAAATTCAGATATAGAGTTCAGCAGTGAGTCAGAGTTCTTAGATCTGAGTGTTTTCAGCTACATGTAGGTCATATTGTTTTGATCTATTAACATATGATGTGGATTTTACAACTATTTTCCACTTTAATGTATGTGGGGTTGCATTCAATTTCAAACTTCTTGTGCGGCTAGCCAACTTAGCTGCTTTGTTTTTGTCCGTGCCAGAAGGAAGATATGTGATTAGCATAGTGATTCTTGGAGTCTCTTTCACATAGTCCATTATTGTTATTTTTCTTAGTTGTATTATTATCTAGCATTGAAGTAACTTCTGTCGCATATATGATGGATTTATTCATACATTGCTGGTCAAGTGAACAGTTTCCTGGGTTTTGACAGTTGCAACTGGGAGTTGGCTCTTGGTATTGGTCTCGTGTAATGATACTCTTCACACTGGAGCAGCAGCTATATGATAATTTCACAGAACACCTGTTAAATATTTTACTGTACCTGTGATTTTCTGGAAAATGTTAGGAAAGACGAGTATCTTTAACTATGTTAATTTCTACATTAAGGGAAAAGCGAGGGGCAAACCAAATAGTTTTCCTATGTCTATTTTTAGGTCTATTATTATTATTCCAATTAATATTAGAGAGACTATATATTAAGCCACTATTGGTTAGGGCATAGTTGTAGTAGAGGGCTACTGTTTCAAAAATTTCTTTAGAGGAAGACAGGTTAAAAATTCTGTTACTAATATTAGCTATCAGGTTTTAAATATTACAGGAGGATGACAATATTGTTTATGTATATAGGAAAGTTTCTCGTTAGGCTTATAGTAAGGTTTATAAGAGGAGGAGTTCAGGTCTAGGGAAGCATCTAAAATAATCAACTTTAGACAAATAAGTAGCTACTGTGATTTTAAGGCCTAATTGATTGAAGATAAAAACAAGTTGTTTCCTAAATTTATCAAGGGTCTGACCATCACAGCCATGGGAAATACCCAAACTGTTGTCTTGGTATAGACCAATGTCATGAGATGGATAAGTACCCATCTCACGTCTACAAAGATACTCACAAGGTTGCAGACATCAACACTATTGTACGACCCCACAGATACATCAAATAATTCATCGTTATCTGACTTTTTTTACCCAAGCTGAGCCGTTATTAAACAGTAAAGTAAGAAATTAGGATATGTCTAGCCATAGAAAGAACGTCTATGGAAAAGTTTAATGACATCTGGACCAGCAAAAGTGCCCTAAGCTCAAAACAAAGCTAGTGCTCATTCAGCCAATAGGCATTTATTGCTGCACAGCATGGACTCTGAACAAAAATTTGAAAAGAACATGTGTTTGAAATGTGGGTGTAAGTAGCATCAATTTTTTTTTAAGTCATTCAATTTTTCTCAACTGATCAATAGACCAATTGAGTAAACCTATTAGTAATGTACCTATAATGACTACTGGAAACAGTTGTAAACCAAATTTATTCTAATATAGAAAAACATGTAATGACCATTATTTATGCCTTATTGATCAGAATTTCTGATTACAAGTAGTTTTCCACTGTTCAATCAACTAGACTACAAGGTTCATTGAGTCAGCATGCAAATATATGAGTACTCAACAGACTTGTGTATTCTTAATTATTAGATAGAATCAAAGGACCAACCCAGCTACACTCACATACTGACATAGTGTATCAAGGCTGGACCTTTGATTCTAATTTTTTTTCCAATATATGATGCAAGAAACAATTATATATATTTCTTGTGTATCAAGTACATTAAAGGTACAAACAATACTTAATGACAAGTTATTATTTAAACAATTGCAATCTCATGAATGTAAACAATCAAAGCTGATAAAATTTGTTACTTGGCATATACTATTAACCCATTAAAAAGTTAAAGAGAAAAAAAATGTTTACCATGTGTTAAGCTACTGGGTTTTAGATTTCTCAATATGTGGCCAGTTCTTGAGCCCTGAAAACAAACAGGAATAACTTTTAGTTTACAAATGGTTTTGTTTTTTAAAGTACATTCATTGTGATCTAACAGTTATTGAAAGTCAATAACCAAGTAATGAAAATTACCTTATTTATTTTATAAGTTGTACCTTACGTTCTGCATAGAACAGTTGACACAAAACTTTTATAATTGAAATTTACACGATTGAGACAGTGAGTTTTTCAATTTGCATCACATGTCTATTGTTGTAAGGGGAGTAAGACAATTAAACAACTCATCCTATTGAACACATTAAAATAAATTATGAACATGATTATGGAATAGCTTGCTACATATTGTATTGTGTATTATAAAAGGAAAGTAAATTAAATAGAAGTCATCAAAGTACACTTCAGAGAAGTACATTAATAAAAACATGTATGGCCTCTTATCATGCTCTGATCAACATGGTTCTCCACAAAACAGCTTGCATTACTTGGATGCAATTCTGCTTGAACTCTGCAGATGTTCCATCAGTCAAACATAAATGGGAAGTCATTCTAGTGGCATAAAGTCATAGACAGCTTTGTTCATTAGTTTAATCTGTATAGACTAACATGTTTCAAGTTCGCCTTCCAGCTCCATAGTATAGTTGAAAACTATACCCTGTCTATGAATCAAAATTTCAATTGACTTGGACTTTGGAACTGCAAGCAACACAAATACTTCTGCAGATCTGAGAAGTTTCTGAATTCCATCCATTGTCATGCCACTATCACAACCCTGAGAGTATTCGACCAAAGGGATAGTAAAAGACTGGACAGTATCACAATCCTCTCATTCTGAGGCAGCAAGTCTTTCATCTGGGATGCACCTTGAAACAATACTCTCTTCAGTGGCAACCTGGTAAATCAGGGTTACATCTAGGCTTCATCACCAACAAGATTGTGAGACGATAGTTATTTTCCAATAGGTTTCTTTTCAAACATAAAGCAGTCAAGAATCCTGGGCTCTAAACCACATTCCACTGTGTCTGAACAAAATAGAAAAGGCCATCCAGAGAAATGAGACCCGCAAGGTAGAATGCTTCTTTTAAAGCATTACCCACATCATTCTTGGGTGTGATGCAATTACTGTTTTGTCTGTAGGGACTCTGAAACATTTTAGGGACTTTCTCCAATAATAAATACTTGACATAATAAAACAAAACAAAAAACAAAAACAAAACAAAACTTCTAAAATAATGAAGCTAATAACAAAAGATTAATTAAAACTTAAAATATATAAATCTAACATCTATTTAAAAGTCATCAAATTCAAATTCTTCATCACCACTGATACTAAAAAAAGTCCTCCCATTCCTGCTTTGTCGAGTTTTCATCAGCAACCCATGATGTTGTATCTTCTTTTGTTTCAACCTCGGCTCATAAACAGTCATCTTCAGTTCCATTCGTGATGTTTAATATATCTTTTATTTCATGAAACTTTTTATCCTCTTTCATGAATTTTTTTTTACCTTTGCATTGAACATCTTTCTTTAGTTCCTTCTGGTCAGAAGACATCCAGCTCATATCTCATTTATGCTACTTGTCCCTCAATGGTTTATTCTGTATCACACACAGTGTATGGTTTGGTGGGTT
>NC_068995.1:26350514-26359180 GCF_001194135.2 Octopus bimaculoides
CTGGATTTTAATTTTATACTAGCAAAAGAGACAGTAATAAATCCAGTAATGTGCACAACTCTTCTATAATAATATTTTGTTGTATACCCAATTGAATATTAGCTAATAACCCATTTTCTGTAGCGATGTTTGAACAAAAATTTTAATAATTTTATATTTTGTTGAATTTACCTGTATTTACCTGTAATTAAAGTCACTTTGTGACAAAAATTTTGGTATAGAATTGGTTGAGAACCTTTCGTTAATTTATCTTCCAAAAATCACATTAATATGTTGATAAATAAAAAAGTTAGAGTTGTTTAATGAAACCAGCCTAAATTTATGATTATGTTAGAAATTAATTGAAACACATAATGGGTGTAATTTGGTTAGAAATATGGTAACGAAAGGGTTAAGAGTTAATGTATTTATATAACACAATACAAATGGATTTTCTGTTTGTATGTAACAAGATTTTAGGAAAATGCTAAATTGTAGTAACAAAATGCTAAAATTAATAAAGTCTTGTGCATAAACCCTTTTGGTGAAAATGAATTCCTACATTACTTAATCCTAGAATTCTCAAAACAGAAAAAAATTTGCCTCTTATAATAAAAACATTATATATTGGTCTTCATTCCCAGATACCTAACAGTTAAACTATAATGGAAGAATGCCGAGGAGACATATATACTGATAAGACTAGAACAGAACCAAGATATTCATATGAAAAACACACATAATGACAATAATAATAATGATTGTCTGTTGTTGTCAACAATAACGAGGACATCACGGTCAAGGTGCATCTGACTGTGGCTGATCAGGCCAATGTGTGCTCAGAAGGCTCTTCCACAGGTCAGGCATTGGTGGTCTGCTGGAAATGAAGACAAAGAGTTGGCTCTGGACTTGCACAGGAGGTGGAACCTCTGTTAGTGCAGCTATACAAAGCAGGGCAGCCTGTGCTTGCATCTCCCAAGTATCAAGGTTGATCTGAAAGCACTTCATTGAGGCTTTGAGTGTATCTTTGAAGTGCTTATTCTGTCCACCTTGTGTATGCTTGCCTTCTACTAATTCACTGTAAAACACTCAAGAGTCACGTGTCAGGCATTTGAAGAAGGTGGCCTCTCCACCTGACCTGTGCTCTCCTCAGCAGAGTGTAAATGGTTGGCAGATAAGCTCAAGAGAGGACCTCCATGTCTGGGACTTTGTCTTGTCAGGTGATTTTCAACAGCTTTCTCAAACAATTCATGTGGAAGCGGTTTAGTCATTTGGCATGATGTTTGTAAATCATCCAAGTCTCAAAGGCATACAACTGCTTAGCACACCTTCAACTTGGTGGCCAGCCTAATGCCTCTCCTCTCCCATACTGCTGAGGTACGTGAACTTATCAACAATCTTCAAGGGTTTTCCTTCAACAGTAATAATTGGTTCCATGTACTGCTTTTGTGGAGCAGGCTTGTGTATGACATCTGTCTTCTGAGTACTGATTGTGAAACCAAAGTTGTTGCAAGCAGCATTGAAGCTCTGTGGCAGTGTTGAGTGCACAGTCATATGCAAACAGGAAGTTGTGTACTGAGTTCTCTTTCACCTTGATCTTGGCCTGTAGTCTCTGCAGGTTGAAGAGTCTGTCATTAATCCTGAATCTGATCTAGAATATGCAGTCATAAAACCCAGAGTGTGTGCCAACAGATGGCAGCACACAGTTGTGTATGCAGTGAGAGCTTATTGTAACCTTCATGAAGCAGTGTGCCAAGTGACATCAAAGTTTACTTTGCAAATTGTGAAACTTGTGCTCTTGTGATCACGTGTATGCTGTAGTCTGTAATTTTGTCATCGACAGGACCAAAGAGCCAACATAAAATTTTGCATTAAACTCGGGAAGTCTGCTACAGAGATATTGAGCATGGTTTGGCAAGCTTACAGTGATGAGGCAATGGGTCATACGCAATGTTTTGAGTTTCACAGGTGACACCTACTTATGTATGAGGGAGGGGGGCACCCAAAAGTAACCAGAAATCTTTGTGGGACAAGCCCGTTGTAGTACAGGCTTCTGCTGCTAGAAATCACTTCATGCGACCCTCAGACATGAGTCTGCCAACTAGCAGTAGCAACTGAAGTCGTACTGTCATGCAGTGCTTCTCCCCACTTTGTCGATATTTGCAATAGCTGGAACGAAAGAACAACGTGCTTCCGTGAAATTCTGTTTTCTGTTGGGGGATAACAGTGGCTGAAACAGTTGTCATGCTTCAAACAGCTTACAAAAATGCTACCATGAGCAAAACACAAGTTTACGAGTGGTTTTCATGCTTTAGGAATGATCACTTGTTGCTTGAAGACCAACCTCATTCAGTGCTGACCTCCTGAATGAATGAAAACATCACGAAAATTCATAAACTGATCTTGGAGGTCCATAGCCAAACAACTGACAAACTTGTTGATATGACAAATGTATCCTGGAGCTCCTGCCAACGAATTTTGAGCGTGGAATTGTGAATGAAAACGGTTACAGCAAAATTTGTGCCTCGCTTGCTCATGGAAGATCAAAAGCAATCATGACTGAATGCGTATCATGAACTGAGTTGGAAGGTGATCCGAACCTTTTTCCAAAGTTCATCACTGGTGACGAAAGCTGGTGCTACAGCTACGACCCAGAAATGAAGAAGCAATTAAGTCAATGGAAGCATACAATATCACCAAGCCCCAAAAAAGTGCATCAAGTGAAATCCAGTGACAAGACAATACTTATTTGTTTTATCAATGTGAAAAGAACTGTCCACACAGAATTTATTCCTCCTGGTCAAACTGCTAGTCAGACATTTCACTTGGCATTTCTGAAGCGTTTGTGAGACATGGTGAGACAAAAACACCTAAACCCGTGGCAAAGTGTAAAGTAGTGGTTTCATCACAACAATGCGCCTTTGCACAACGCCTTGAGTGTGAGACAGTTTTTGGTCAAGAATGGCATGACCCCACTTACCCACCATCCCTATCTGCCCGATCTTGCTCCGTGCAACTTTTTTCTGTTCCTCCGAATGTAAAAAGTCCTTATAGGAAAACGTTTTGCATATGTAGAAGAGATGAAGAAAAGAACAATGGAGGTGTTAAAAGGCATGTCTTTATATGAGGTCCAAGACTGTTTTGAACAGTGGAAAATGCATCTGGACTGATGCATTGCTTCAAATGGAGACTACTTTGAAGGTGGTAAAAGTGTAAATAAGTAAAACTAAGTGAAACAAATAATATTGCAAAATTCCAGGTTTTGGGGGGTATTCCCTTGTACAAGGACACAGACATACATGCAAGCACACACATGTACATAGAGACACACACCTACATATATACAAGGACACAGACATACATACACACATGTATACACATACATATACAAACATATACACACACATGCATGGACAATATGTACATATGTAGAAAAACATTATGTATAAATATATACATTTCGATAAGGAAACAAACACACATATGTACAAAATATAGACTTATAAGGATGCATCATATATATATATATATATGATGCATAAATATCATATTACCCCTGCTCACTAGCTAAATTCTTAATATAACTCTACCCCTTAGTGCCCATAACAGCCAATTTTTTGTCTTTCTTCCCATTTATTTCATGGTCAGCCTCGGCTGGCTTCAAGCACGTTCCCACTCTGTTTTAGGATATTCTTCTATTGTTTTGAAATTATATGTTTCATTTCATGATTATGGTTTTTGCAATGATGTAATGTACTCATTCATCTATTAAAAATGCGTAAGAAACAGCTGTAATGATCTGAGATTTATCCATCATCTGTTATTTTTCATTTGCTTATAATACACCATAGGGACTCACATGTCGAACCCTACAGTATACCAAAAAACATATGATCAACATAACGTGAGCTTTGGACCAGCCCATAGGCGCTAAATACTGATAGAGGTGGTTCTCTCTGTATGCACAACGCGAATATACCACTGGATATTTAATGAATCATAGTGGTGACCACAGATTACTACAACCCTACCTGGTGCATATCATTTAAGTATCCAATTCTCGCAAGAATCCTTATTATTATTATTTATTTAATATGTCAAACTACCACTGAAATAACACTTATGGTATTTGAATTTTTCAATGAGATGGATAACGTCAACGTTGATTTCTGAATGAAGGATATCCATATCCACAGCAAGAAATTGTATTGGGTTGGCAAGAAAGTAATTTCGTTTTTCACGAATAGAGATACGATTTCTTTAAACTTTTGTTAATGTTATGATTTTTTTTTCCTTTTGATATTTGATAGTTGATACTTTTAGCTTACTTTAGAAGCAAATTGAACACAATTTTTTTTTAAGCTGTTAGTTTAGTGTCAATTTTAATATGGAGTACATAAACAAACATTTTGCCATATTTTTGCTTTTATATTTCTGTAAAGGCAAGAAAGCTGCTGAGACTCACAAAGAGATATGTGAAATTTATGGTGTTGATAGCTTAACAGAACACACGTCAGAAATGGTTTTAAAAATTCCTTTCTGGAGATTTTTCACTCTGGTCAACCTACTGAAGTTGATGATGACCGAAACAAAGCCATAATTGAATCTGATTGACATAACTGCGGAAGAGATTACAGAGAGGTTAAATGTATCACACACAGCAACTGAAAATCATTTTAAATGTCTTGGACTCATAAAGAAACTTTGGGTTCCACATAAATTGAAAGAGATTCACTTAACACAACGATTCAATATTTGCGATATGCATCTCAAACACAATGAAATCAACCTTTTTTTTTTCAAATGAATCATCACTGGTGATGAAAAATGGATTGTCTGCAATACATCAATTGAAAATGATCAGGGTCCAAGCATAATAAACTACATCGAAAGCTGAATTGCATCAAAAAAAGGTCATGCTGTTAATTTGGAGGGATTACAAAGGTGTTCTGTATTTTGAGCTGCTTCCAAGGAACCAAGCAATCAATTCAGATGTTTACTATCAACAACTAATGAAACTGGAGGAAGCAATTAAAGAAAAACAGCCAGAATTGGCAAATCGTAAAGGAATCGTGTTCCACCATGACAACATTAGACCACACACATCTTTGCTAACTAGTGAAAAACTTGAAATCGCACTTGCTTCAGTTTTTGGTTGATAAGGACCAGAAGCTCTATGAGTGTGGGATTATGAAGTTGTTAGAAAGATGGCAAAAGGTCATCAAACAAAATGGAAAATATATAATTGGTTAAAGTTCATTCTTTGTATGAAGTGACTTTTATTTTACACTAAAAAAACAAAATTACTTTCTTGCTGACCCAATACATGGGCCTATTCGTGCATAGAACCAACAAGTTTGTGCAAAGAATAAGATGGAAGCCACACCATTGGAAACTTAAGAATAAAACTAATAATAATGGAATAAGTGACTGTGTAACAACTGTAAAAAGATTTTCATGTGCCAAAGAAACCCCCCACCGCCAACCTACTATTAGAAGGAATTCATCAAAAGTCTAAAAACCAAACCTGGACTGATTGTATCGGCAGACAAAACTGGAAACTTATACCGGGTTGATTATAGCACATATAGGAACCTTATACTCAAGGAACTAAATGCTAATTACAAAGTTACGAACAAGAGAAACCTAAAAGAAACAAACTCTGAAGCTGAGAAAATTATGGAGGATCTTAAACTATCTGATGGAACTGAACCCATTATACTATGTGAACCCCAGATTACTCTAAAAGACCACAAGGAATATTTTTATGAAAGACCATCTGTTAGACTCCTATGTCCTACCAGATCAGATATCGGTCAACTTAGTAAATCTATCTGAGATAAGATTATACCTAAACTTTTTCAAAGGTACAATTTAAATTATGGTCTAATACTAAGGAAGTCATCTCCTGATTTACATTGTAACAAAATAGAAGTACCTGTTCCTTCAATTCAACTTAAATGCATACTATTCAAGTATATCCCCCATACACCTAAATAAGGCTCTTAGTTTTGCAAGAAATTTTTCATCCATTACTAAAGATAGATATTATTCTATTAGCTAGAAGAACTATAATTGATTTTGAAGGTGGCTGTAGCAAAGAAACCATACCCCCAACAACTTCGATATTACCATGGGGTCAAGCAACTCAGCTCAGGTTACTGACATTGTAGGAATCTACCTTCTACCTTGCTAACAAATTCCTAGATCTTCATGGTGGTCTATACAGGGATGACGCTCTCTTTGTCACACCCAGTAATAGTAAAGTTATCCTAGAGAGAACATGTCAAAAAAATTAGAAAATTCTTCCATCTCCAATCACTGCCCCCACTCTGTAATTAATTCTTTAGTAAAACGTATTTCATGTAGAATTACGCAACTTTCAGCAAATGAAGATATTTTTAATTCTTATTCTCATTTTTAAAATTTGGCTCTTTCTAATGCAGGCTATAAACAAGAAATTTTATATGAAAACCCTGCCACTACTAACACCTTTAATATCAATAGTAATAACGTGTATTGAAGGTGTTGATGGTGGTAATCACATAATAACATATAACCATGCAAGTAAGATAAATCTGAGCAATGTTGTTATACAGACTTCTACTAATTCTGGTGCACCTGATGGGCTGATTAAATTGCCCATACTTGACAATGAAGTACATAGAAATAGCATGGGAATAAATACTAACTTTTTAAATCGTGGTAGTGAAACTAGAAAACACCCAAAATTCCTTAATAACAAAAATGAAACAGAAATAAATATAATAAAGGCAGTAAAAATAATAAACATGACTGTGTTGGTGATGGGATCCAGACAATGACTATTCAGCACACTGGTAGAGGGTTGCGAAGGGTAGTTAACTGGATAATAACTTTGGTACTAATAGGGACAGCAACAATATAGGCAATAACAAAAACAAAAGTTCATCACATAGATCTGGAACTAGTTATAAATATAAGAAACATAGGAGATACAAAGGATAAAAAAGTGACGTAATATGGTATAATCCTTCCTTCAATCACATAATAGATACTGAATTTATGTAGCAAATTATTTAGCATACTAAAGAGAAACTTCCCTCTATTACATAAATATAACTGTTTATTCCTCCATAAAAATGTTCGGGTTTCCTATTCAACGCTCCCCAATCAGGGCACACTTATAGCTGGCTTGAACAACAAATATATAACCATGGCCCGGAACATAAATAATAATGTCTGTAATAGCACCGCACCTAATAACAATCGTAGCAAATATAACAATAATAGTAATAATCGTCAGAATACTACCAACTTAACTGACACTAATACTATACATACTAATACCCCAGTGAGCAAGTCCTTCCTGTTAGTAGCTATAATAATAATGGCATCATTCAGCTTACTACAACAACTGATAGCAGCAGCAGTAGTTCTGGCAACAGCCGACTCTCTCACCCTGCCATGGTCTACACTCTTTCCTCTGATCTTAATTCTGGCCTACACATGTCATTTCCTGTTGTTGATACACTCAATGAACATAGCACAAACACTAGTGCTGACAAAAATCTATTTTACTGCCCATTCCTAATCCTTTAATGTCAGAATCTGATAGCATAATCCCTTACAGCCATGCTCATTACTCACACTCTTTTACTCCAAGTTTAGCAACTAATTGTAATGGTAATGATCTTAGTAATAGTAATATTACACCTGATAGCAGCTATACAAGCATCAATAACTCCTCAGATCTTGATCCCATAGGTCCTAATATTATAGGAAGGTGCACTCAATAACAATCATGTCATAGCCAATAATAGATGCAACTGTTCAGATAAAAACTTATGTCTGCTTATTGTCAATGTTTGGCCAAAAATGTAGTTTACAGGTATAATGTAGTGATGGAGACAAATTCTTATACTTATATAGGCTATTCTGTAAATTTGAAGCAGTGCTTACACAACCATTTATCATCCTTAAAATTAAGGCATAGGGCAAGGCAAGCAGGACATCTCTAGCCATGAAGATTTTGGGAACTCGAAGATGGCAATGTTATATTCAATTTGAAATAGGATACAAAATATTAAAACTGTACGAAATATTAAAGTAATCGAATAACGAAAATTTAATTAATAATTGAACATTCAGCTTTCATGTATCCATAAAGTGGACTTGTACCTTTAAATATCTTAAGGATGTCACATAACCTGTATTCTAGGTTTTAGCCAAGGACAAAACAACCTCAGTCCCACTACCTTTATCTTATGTAAACCTCAAAGTTCAATGATTTGCATAATCTGAGTTGTCTTTTTTCCTTTCCAATACATCCTATCCATAATTGCTATATAAACTCTTATAACATCATTTGCATAGTACGTGATAACAAAGGAATTAATTTTCTATCTATTTTTACCTAGTCTTACGTTTTTGTGGTATACTCGATTACTACCTGACCCTAACTCTATATAAACCAGTTCAATATCCCACTTTCTCCAAATCGACTTCGAATCTCTTCTGCTGACAGAATACGAAATCCAGAATATGAACAGCTAAGAACTTTCTACTTTCAACCTTCATATTACTCCTATCTCAGCGTTGATCATAATCCCACCCACCCCCATCCATTCTTTATTATCTATTTCTTTTCCATGTAAACATCACCCGTTCTCTGTTTTGTCTTAAATTCATGCATTCCTTTTAATCGC
>NC_068995.1:26359766-26363901 GCF_001194135.2 Octopus bimaculoides
AAGGTAATCGAGGTAGTCAGAGTATGTGACAGAGTACTTAAGATTGGACTAGTGCTTCACCATAGGTTAGCTACCGTCATCTCGGCCTATGCCCCTCAACCGGGGCTACCGGATGGGCAGAAAGACCAATTCTACGACATCCTCTTGCAAACTCCCTCATTGACGAATGACAGGGACCTTCTCTTTGTGGCTGGTGATTTCAATGGTCATGTTGGACAGCATGCAGGGGGCTTCCATGGCGTACATGGAGGCTATGGCTTCGGTTCCCGCAATGAGAAGGGAACCAGACTGCTGGAGTTCTGTGATGCAAATGATCTCATGGTTTGCAATACCAACTTCAGGAAACCTGCCTGTCACCTGCTCACCTACCGTTCCGGCAGACACACTAGCCAAATCGACTACATCCTCGCCAGAAATAGGGAAAGAGGGCGGCTTATAAATGCCAAAACCTTCCCTGGCGAAGAATGTACCCCTCAACACAGATTAGCAGTTAGAAACTTTGGGATCAAGGCTAAATGGATGCCCAGAAGTAGACCAGATTGGAGGAGAAGGGTTTGGAAGCTTAAAGATCCTGCAAACGGACAGAGATTTAGAGACTTATTACTCGAAGCATTTGACGAAATAGAAGAGGATATAGCATCACACAATGTGGAAGACAATTGGAAGTTTCTATGGGACAACTTGCTGAGAGTCACCGACCAGATCTGTGGCTGGTGTAAAGTCCCCTCTCAACCCAAAGTAACATGGTGGTGGAACAATGTGGTTGACAGGGCTATTAGACAAAAGAAACAAACTTGGAAGGACTGGAAGAACAGAGGTAGCAGGGAATTGTATCAGACTGCCAGAATGGAAGCTAGGAGACAGGTTTACTTAGCCAGAGGGGAAGCAGATAAGAAAAAATTTGTCAACATTCTGCGCCGTGAGGACCAAAGACTTGAAGTATTTCGTGTTGCAAGACAGTGTGTGAGAGAGAATCGTGATGTTGTAGGCTGCAAAGAGAAGAGGTATGGAGACGCCACTATGAAATGCTGCTTAATAAAGAGAATGAATGGGAGGAAGAGAGTCTGCCGCATATCGACCCAATAGAGGGACCAGCTATCTTAATTGACAGTACCTTAGTAGATAAAACGATCAAGAGTATGAAGACAGAGAAAGCCCCCGGCCCATCAGGAATCACTGCAGAGATGCTCAAAATATCTGGCAGTGTCGGCTATAGCCTAGTGGTAAGACAGCTGCAGGAGAAATACCTAGCCAAAGATAAACTTCTGTATCTGGCTTTCGTTGACATGGAGAAAGCCTTTGACAGGGTCCACCGATCCCTTATCTGGTGGTAAGTGATGAAACTAGGGATAGATGAATGGTTAGTCAGAGCTGTGCAAGCCATGTACAGGGACTCTGTCAGTAAGGTGAGGGTTGGCAACGAGTACAGTGAAGAATTCCGGGTAGAGGTAGGGGTCCACCAAGGTTCAGTCCACAGCCCCCTCTTATTTATCATAGTCCTCCATGCAATAACACTGGAATTCAAGATGGGATGCCCTTGGGAGCTCCTCTATGCTAATGACCTTGCCCTAGTTGCTGAGTCACTATCAGAACTAGAGGAGGAGTTTCAGGTGTGGAAGCAAGGACTAGAATCGAAGGGCCTTAGAGTCAACCTAGCTAAAACCAAAATCCTAATAAGTAGGAAGGTAGATAAAACACAAAACCCTTCAGGTAGATGGCTCTGCTCGATCTGTAGAAAAGGAGTAGGTAGTAACTCTATAAGATGTACCCAGTGCAAACTATGGACACATGAGAGGTGCAGCAATATCAAAGGCAGGTTAACTAGGAAGTTAGTTTTTGCATGTGGCAGATGTTCCGGTGCAATAAACACTGTAAACAAACAGGAAACAACTTCTGTCTCATTCCAGGGAGAAAAACTAGAGGTAGTTGATAGCTTCCGCTATCTGGGTGACCAAGTTAGTAGTGGGGGTGGGTGCGCTGAAAGTGTAGCTGCTAAGATAAAGAATAGCTTGGGCAAAGTTCAGAGAGCTCTTACACCTGCTGGCGACAAAGGGACTCTCACTCAGAGTAAAAGGCAGGCTGTATGACGCATGTGTACGAACAGCCATGCTACATGGCAGTGAAACATGGACCGTGACTGCTGATGACATGTGTAAGCTTGCAAGAAACGAAGCCAGTATGCTCTGATGGATGTGTAATGTAAGTCTGCATACTCACAGAGTGTAAGTACTTTGAGAGAAAAGTTAGACCTAAGAAGCATCAGTTGTGGTGTGCAAGAAAGACGATTGCGCTGGTGTGGACATGTGGCAAGAATGGATGAGGATAGCTGTGTGAAAAAGTGCCACACCCTAGCAGTTGAGGGAACCTGTGGAAGAGGTAGACTCAGGAAGACCTGGGATGAGGTGGTGAAACATGACCATCGAACATTAGGCCTCTCCAAGGCAATGATCAGTGACTGAGACCTTTGGAAATATGCAGTACGTGAGAAGACCCGGCAAGGAAAGTGAGAGCATAATCTGTGAATCCTGCCAGAAGTGTAGCCAGCTCACTAATCCATATCTTTACTTCATTGGACACTAAAAACCCTGCTTGCAAAGACCTGTTGAGGTAAGTGAATTTGGAATTAGAAATTTGAAATATGAAATCGAAATCGAACCGAATCCGACGACTGGCACCCATGCAAATCTCTCCTTCATTGGACACTAAACTCTGCTTGCGAAGACCTGTTGGGGCAAGTGAAATTGAAATCAAACTAAATTCGACGACTGGCACCCATGCCAACGTCTCCTTCATTGGAAACTCGGCTTGCGAAAACCTGTTGGGGCAAGTGAAATCGTAATTGAACCATACTCGATGACTGGTCACCGCGCCAGTGGAGCACTAACAGCACTGTCGAGCGTGTTCATTGCCAGAGCAGCTGTCTGGCTTCCATGCTAGTGGCACGTAAGTAGCACCATTTGAGCGTAATCGTTACCAGCGTTGCCTTCAAGCACTTGTGCTGGTGGCACGTTAGAAAATCATTCGAGCGAGGTTGTTGCCAGTTCCGCTGGACTGGCTCCCATGCAGGTGGCACATAAAAAACACATTTTTGAGCGTGGCCATTGCCAGTACCGTGTGACTGGGCCTCGTGCTGGTGGCACGTAAAAGCACCCACTACACTCTCGGAGTGGTTGGTGTTAGGAAGGACATCCAGCCATAGAAACTCTGCCAGATCAGATTGCAGCCTGGTGTAGCCTTCTGGCTTGCCAGTCCTCAGTCAAACCCATGCTAGCATGGAAAGCGGACGTTAAACAATGATGATGATGATGATGATCGTATCTAACCTATAAAATAGCAGCCTCCACACCTTAGGGAGTTTTTTCCCCAATTCCATTAAATAATTTCTATACCAAGTTACTGTTATTTGTGCTGCACATGATGATGAAGAAACATATCATCTGAACTTCTTACCTACAACTATTGGTTTTGTGGTACCTGATTTAACCTATATAATAGCAAATTATACTATCTAATTAAATACTATTAACAACACATATAAACAAATTAAAAAATTTAATTAATAGATAACTGCTACCTACTGGCTTACTAAAATATCTCATCAGGTATACTCCATTTGATGTGTATTAGGTGATATTTAGATAATTATTATTTTTAAATCTCACGAGAGATATTCAGCACAGTACTTTGGACTAAAGATTGTTTGCCAACATAACATGGCAGTCCTAGTTTAGAACAAATTTTGCTAAAATTTAGTCCCAGGAGACATCGTCTCCAGCTGGCTATACAAAACAATCTGTGTCCTTATATTTTCGAACAAGGGAATCTAGCACCCCCACTCAGCTCAAAACAATATCTGTGTATAGCAATTTCCAGGTTATTTCCCTTCATCAGCACAGAATACCTGTTCGGCTAGAGGTGGCACTGCCAAATTCCCATTTGAAATATATAGTTTTGAAAGTGACAGCTAGTCGCTGATCTATAAATTAGAAAATCACTATTTTTTAAATCTCATAATGAGAGATATCCAACAACAGTACTTTGGAGTAAAGATTGTTTGCCAACATAACATGGCAGTCCTAGTTTAGAACAAATTTTGCTAAAATTTAGTCCCAGGAGACATCGTCTCCAGCTGGCT
>NC_068995.1:26364212-26367089 GCF_001194135.2 Octopus bimaculoides
ATATATTGCGTCAAACTAATACACTTGTCGTTTATACACCTGTCTTCGTCTTTTGTTTTTCTGTAAACTCCAACTATATATACACACACACACACAAATAAACATATACAAAATATATATATATATATATATATATATATACGCACACACACACACAGTGTGTGTGTGTGTGTGTGTGAATGTATAATTTCATACATGGACAGATACAAACTAAATGTATTTTCGATGCACTTTGACTCATATCATTTCATTACCCTATTATCTTCAACACCAACTTGAATTCAATTTTCAATGCTTGTATGAATGGGAAGCTTTATTACATCTTTTAACTGCTGGATACCATTCCAGCCACTAGCCACTCAACTGAATATAGGAAATCTAAATTTTTTATTTACTTACTTTTTATTATCTAACAAGTGAGCTTGCAGTATGTTTTTATTACAATTATTTTTACATTATTTGAAGCAGGTGTTGAACCTTATATATATAACAAAACTGAAGCTACACAAGATTGATGGGGAGAGAGAAAGACAAAGAAAGAGAGACAAAAGAATGAATAAGGAATGCAAACATGAGAGTGATATTGGGCGCAAGTAAATTGAGAAATGCTAAGATCAATTATGTAAGCTGGATAAAAATACACTGCAAAATGGTAGGGAAATTACATCAAACTCTCTAAGTTCCAGTCTTTAAAAAAAAACTGTGAAAACTCACAAAACAAAAATAAATGACTCACTTGGTTTTTAAAAAGCCTTACTGGGTGTAGATTTGTCATACTTTCTGAAGTACTTGGTGTGTAAGGATGATTATAAACAAGAGGACAGCTACTTTTTTGATCATCAATTGATTCATATTTTTTCTTCATGGTTGAATTCCAGTGGTTTTTAATAGCATTATCTGTTCTGTAAGAAATCATAATCAGATATTTAAGTAATTCAAAAAGAAAATTGCAATCTTAAATAATAAACATAGGCTAATCAAATTTAAATCCCAACATTTTTCATAGACCTTCTGGCTTTAAGAAACTAATTATATTTCAGTAATATTGGTCAACTATAATAAAGGAAATTGAAATAATTACTTTCTGTTTAAATGCTATGTGGAGAATATCACATTATTCAGTACAAACACAAAAATAATACACATATTGAAACACACTGCATTAAAGTTGAAACGCTTGGATTAATTTCACTGTGACTTGTAAAAGATACCTTTGACTTAAATAATGTCATAATATTTCGCCTCACAATTTTGACTTCAGTAATAAGGTTACCTTACTATTTTCCACTTTCTTATGCATTCATTGTTATTTCTTGAATCACTCAAACAGCAGGGGAATCAAATAATGTACACTGCTAAGAGTTGTTTTCTATGCAACACTATTTCCAGAAATAGAATCTTCACACAGACCACACCATTGAATTATCAAAATGGCAGTTGGCGATTAGAGAGTCATCAAAATTCTCAAAAATAAAGAAAAAAATAATCTGTACCTATTGGAATGGCAACTAAGTTCCCGCCGTTTTTTAAAATTTAAATTTTTTAAAAGGTCTAATAAAAAATAACAACTAATTAATCAGTAATGTATTCACCCTTGTTTACAACTTCTTCCCAACATTCAACAAGATTTTCAATGCCTCGTTGGTAGAAATCACCCAATTTTGACTCGAAAAATTGATCCAACCAAGCTCTCAATTCTGCATCAGTATTGAACAAAACTCTGCACATAGTATTTGAAAGAGATCGAAAGAGGTGGAAATCCATTGGTGCCAAATCAGGAGAGTACGGCAAGTGTGGCAGCACTTCCCAGCCATGCGATTGAATGGCTTCTTTGGTCATATTGGCGATATGAGGGCGGGCATCGTCGTGCAGCAGAATAACTCCATGCTGCCAATTAGGTCTTTTCTCTTGAATAGCCATATTGAGTCGTTCCATCTGTTGAACATAGAGTTCTGCACTGACCGTTTGGTTCCGTTCAAGCAATTCGTAATGGATTATACCTTCCCAGTCCCACCACATGCACAATATCGTTTTACACGGATGAAGATCTTGTTTCACGCACAGTGTTGCTTGTTTATCAGGGCTAAGCCATTCCTTACGCTGCTTCATATTAATGTACAGGCACCATTTTTCGTCACCAGTAACAATTTGGTAAAGAAATCGTTGCTTGTGTCCATGAGTTGAGCGGTGATGAGCAAGCAAACCAGCAGAGATTGTGGCTCGTTGATTTTTGCTGCTGTCAGTCAAAGCATGCGGAACCCATGCTCCATACTTCTGAACCTTTCTCATCGAATGAAGCAATGTGGGAGCATTCCATTTTCACTGCCAGTTCCCTTGTTGTTTGACGAGAATTTTCATGCAAAAGTTGGTTTAATTGCTCTTCATCTGGATGACCAGAATGAGGTGAGTCTTTGAGGTCAAAATTTCCATCTTTTGAACTTGGCATACCAATCATGAGCAGTTCTTTCAGCTATGGTACCCTCTCCATACACAGCAGAAATGTCATGAGCAGCTTTTGTGACCTTAGAACCTTGATTAAAAGCAAAAAGGAGGTGTCGAAAATGTTCGTTTTTCTTAACTTGACATTCCATTTTAATGATCCAAAAATAAACAAAAATTAACTAAAATTCACTAGAAAAAAACAAAATAGATTCCAAAATGATTCAAAAATAGAATTCTCGAAAAAAAAAAAAAGATTCCAAAATTTAAAACTGCAATAAATTCCAAAGTTTAAAAAAAACAGCAGGAACTTAATTGCCAATCCATTAGATGAAAGTATATAGTATTAGAAATAATATTAACAAAAATGTTAGCCACTAAACTCTATTCAAAAATAAAAGGAAGAATATGAACCTTTCTATTAGTGACAAACTACAT